>NC_143389.1:2643082-2797381 GCF_980474605.1 Leiobunum rupestre
GTTGATTACGAAACAATATGATTTTTTTTTAATTGGAACTTTTGGTAATCTATTAGCGGGAAACACTCCGATGAATTTATCTCTCGAGCGGGGGTCACACTTAAGTATAGCTTGGATTTGATTAGTATTCATCTTTCACGTCACTGTCAAAATGCATAATTTCTCATATTGATCTTTTGTTAAGTTGATTCCTCTGATAGATGGTTTTAAACTACCGTCTTCTTTTTTAAAATGTCGCACGTCAAAAGTTTCGTTACATTTTACAAGGTACGTGTCTCTTCCTAAATCGAAGGCTTTGTCGCAAATTCCAATATCTAAGCTGTATTCGGGACTCCTTTTTTTAAATTTCATCGCGGAGGAAACTATTGTTGCGCTCACGCCAAATATTACAATCGCGAGACCCAGGAGAATGTGTACTTTACCCATGGATAACAAAATGTTGAATAAAGACTGTAGCGCTCTACACTTGAATTTTAACTATTTCTTGAGCGTAAAAAGCTCCTTTAATTATATTGCCGGTCAAATCTTTCACAATATACACACAGGGATCTCTCGTAATTACTCTATGAATTTCAAATATTTCGGCTGTAAACGTTCCCTTGTATGCTTTATCAAATGTTGTTTTTGCAACGGCTAATCGAACTTTATCCCCAATTTTTAAACTTGCCTTTCCAATCATACTAAGATTGCCATAGTTTTTTTCCCAAATTGCCGATTCATTGTTTTTATTGACATCTTTAGGGGCGATTCCCGTTGTTGAATGTTTTCGAGCGTTATAAGCTTTTGCAATTAATGGTAGTTTATTAAGATAGTGTAAATCGCCGGTCTTGGTAATTATTTTAAAAATTTTAGATTTTACCGTGCGAACGAGTCTCTCGACCATAGAAGCTTTTTTCTCGGAGTATGTGAGGTAATGGTGGATGTTATAACGCTTTAAGAGAGCGCGAAATGGGGCGTTTCGAAATTCTGTCCCTGCGTCGGTACATAAATTAAGGGGTACTCGTTTTTTGAAAATCTCTCTAAAGGCCTTCACAATCTCGCTCGAGGTTTTATTTTTAATTGGTAGAATAAAAGCGAATTTGCTTAATATATCCTGAACTAATAACGTATAGCGGTACTTTTTATTAAAAGTTTGTAAAATAGGGAGGTCTAATAAATCGGCCATAAATGTCTCATCAATCGTCGTTACATATAATTTGTTACGTTTAAAATTTAACCTCCTAGCTCTGTGTTGTGTGTAGGTTGGTTGTTTACTGAGAAAATTTTTAATTTCTTTTTCCGAAATTTTGGGAAATTTTTTTCTTAAAGTAACACTGTCAGAATAACTGTATGGGCTTTCAACATCGTAATAAACTTTACTTAATTGTTTGTCTGTTTTTGACACCACCATCTTTAAATGTGTGAATAGAAATAATAAAAACAGATTATAGTAAAAGTTTTATTTTAATAAATTAAATCGCATTTTAAGTTTGAAACATTTTGTACAATATCAAAATATAATTGACTTTCTACTATTAAGGGATCAAGACCAAATTCCTTTTGGAATCTTACAACAATATGATCGTAGTTTAATTGGGGGATAGCTATTAATATCATATTTTCCACTCGGTCTTCAAAATTTGTTCTAAATCCTAGTTTACAAGAGACATCGTGAGCAATCGAAGATTTACAATGCGGATTCTCACAATTTTCGGTAATTTCAAACATTTTATCCGTGAGCTCATGTACAATTATGTCACGCATAATATTTTTTGCCGACAAAATTAAATTAATTTCCTGATCGATTGTATGTTTACAATGATTTAATCTTTTCCACCCTGCTTGGTTGAGATTAAAACCATAATTTGTTGAATAAAAAAGATGATACACATGGTTTTTTCCTCTGGCACAAGCGCGTACATCCACGAGTTTTTCCTTTTGTCCCTTGAAACAGTCGATTTTTATCTTTGAACCTTCAAGAGGAAGCCAGGTGTGAAAACTAGCAACTTAGTCTTCAAAAAAATCAGTTATTTCCTTTTCGAATGTGAATGGAGATTGCCAGGCTTCCAAATTCAGTTCAAATTCGGCGCAAGTGTCTAGTCGGTAAATTTTGATGGATGGATTTACATAACCTAACACCGTTACTTCTTGTTTAGGTGAGAGACTGTGAGTTCGAGACATCTTTACCACTACGATTTCGCGAAACAACTAACCAATCTTTGCCCTCGTTGATTGATTTTATTCCGTAATATACGTAACTTGACGCTCTTGGTTAATGACAAATCGGTTTTCGTATTCTCCAATAATAATTATGTTTTGAATATTAGTTAAGGGGGAAGAAAACTTCATTACCATACGTAAACTACCATTTCGTTGAATTGAGAGGTTGTTAGAGTTTGCCGAGGAATCGTAAGTTAAATCAAACGCGAATAATGTATTACCGTTTTTATAATTTTCGTAATCAATACAATTACCAGAGTTATTTCCAATTAAATCCATTGCCGAGAATAGTGAATAATACGACCTAGTGTAAAGTTTTTATTAAAATCTGGAGTTAGAGCAGTTTCTGGTATATTCTGGTCGTCTAATGAAAGTTGTAAGAACGAGAGATTATTATGGTTAAATTGAAAGGGATTTTCTCTACTAGATCCATTGTAAGCTGAATTGTTTACCATTCCGATTATAACACGATTTGGAATTTTACCTAAAAAAATATTTGACTTCACGAAATCGCTCGCGCCTGCTGAAATTGTCAGAGTTTTAACAACAGTTTGTGTTAGATCGTACAAAGCCCTCTGTTTGTGCAATATCGCATTATGTGCCAGCTGGAGATCTGGATTTACGAGAATATGTTTAGCAGTAAGAACCGCTTCTTCGATAATCAATCTATATTTGATATTAACATCTTCTTGTGAAATAATTATAAATTCCTCGGAATTTTTCAAGAGTCGAATTCTTAAATTCACTTTGTTTAAAAGAAATTTGTCTATTTTACAAGAGTCTACATGAAGTCTTCCCATATATTCACAAAGTTTCGAACCCGCAATATCTTTACTTCTTTTTAAAATTCCATTGTTTTTTTTATCTTTATGAACATCGTTAAACGCTAGCGTTGGGTCGCAAAACCCGTCTTCGTAATAGCCCTCGGCGGTTTTGTAAGATTGTTTGGCGCCTTTATCAAAATTTAAAACTGTTGCTAAATATGCTAAATATGGGTAGCAGTTGTTGCTAGATTGTACTAAAGTCTCATTCATAAACACGTCTATTTGGCTAAAAATAGAATGCAATGGAAGATTACATAATGATACTTTTTTTTCGGCTGCTGGAATATCTGTTAAAACACCGTTTTGTTCTTTTTTAACCCGAATTCGAATTTTAAGCATCAAGTTTGACATGTCAATATAATAATCCCCCCCGGGGATAGCAAAATCAATCTGTGTAGCATTAGATAAGGGAGCTATAGGGAAATAGTCTACAAATTTATTCCCCTCAATATTACCATTAATCAGGGGTTCGTTAAAAAGTTCTAACTCTGAACACATAGATTCAAATTGAGGCATAATGCTTTAGTCAAGAAAATCGGTTTTTTTTTCTCTTGCGTTTTCTTTGCTTATTGCGTAATTTTGATTTGCGCTTCTTTACTCTTCGAGCTCCAGAGCCTTTCTGTGTATTTAATATGGTATCACCGAGACTATTTAAAAGATTTGTTCCAGCAATTTTACTATTTTTTTTTAACGACTCCTTAAAATTTTGACCAGCAACAACATCGTCCATTATCCTTTTCCCCATAACCAACCCTTGAATACCGAGTGATTTAGCTACGGGTCGAAAAAGAGGTGTTACGAATCTTGCTAAACTTTTAAAAATTGACCCAAATCCACGTCCAGTCTGATATTGGCTTCCTCGAAAGATGTTATATCCGCGTCCTGTTTGAACATAATGATGATAATATCTTTCCATGATGAGCTTGTTTTAAGTGTACTTTAGACTAAGCATCCAGTCTTTTAAATATTAATTTAATAATAGTCTTGCCTGTTTTATATGGCAGGAGTTCACCGTAATCCGACCTTAAAGAAATTTCTATAGTCTGTATTTGATCGTAGAGAACTGGAAAATGGTCTAAAAAATGAAATCTTTCAACCTGTGCTCGATTTTTATTTTCGTTTAATTTGATAATTCTCAGCAGGGGGGTATTAGTGTGTCCTGTTATTATAGGTTGTATAATATTTGTATAGACATAAATTCCGGATATTCCGTGGTTGAGATCTGCGGGGTACATACCTATTTCGTTAAAAAGAGGCCTTTCAATTTGATTGTTTGAAAAACCTAACATTCGCCCGAGTTTGGGGTTACCTATTGGAAAGGTTAAAAAACTGTTTCCACCCAAACCTTTAACTGAAACTGTCGAATCTGAATTAAAATTAAACTCGAATTTAGCCCAACTTTGATGTGGCAATGATTGTTTCATTGCTAATAAAATATCATCAATAGTGTGGTACACACCAGTTGGAATTCGACAATGGAATTTGTCTACAATATTTAGTTTATTATTTTTACCATGTTCGTAATTGTGGAAATCAATATCACGTTTTTGTCGTCGACTATTCTCAACTCTGTTTAAATCGTTTCGAAAAATTATAAAATTAGCCGTATTATCTAATTCTAATCTAATTTGAAGAGGGTCTAATGGTTTGCTTTTATAAACTGAGGATATATATAATCTACTTTGTACTCAATTTGTAAGAGGTCTGCTAGAGGACCGAATATTTTAATTTCCAGCCCACTCATTAACTCAATTTGAAAATAATAATTTCCATTTTCTTTGAAAATAAAAAATCCAACCTTAAGTGAGATATGCGAATCAAAATATTTTTGAAGTTCATTCAAAATTTTGAAATGAACAGATAACGGTTTAAAATTCCCGCTTAAATCTTTATCAGCCTCGTAATAGTTTCGTTCAAACGTATAACTGTCATTTTCCCAGTTAGGGTGTTCGATTGGAATATTTTTATTGTACCTAAAATCTATAACAGATTCCTCATCTGACATAAATTTTTCCTCATAAACTTTTAAAGGATTTTGACTGCTAATTACACCATTTTGAAATTCTGGCGCGTTTATATTAAAAATATTTGCTAATCTCCCAGTGAAGGCAATTTGTAGATCTTTAGGGAATGAAATTCTTAAGTAATGACCTCGATTTATTTCTTCTATTGCGTAACTAATTTCGCACCGATTTAAAGGGGGGAAGTTAGTCGCCTGTTGAATCTCGTTTTTTAATTGCCTATGCAAAGATAATGGGATAATATTTCCAAAATCATCTCTCTGACCTTCAAATAAAAAAGGTTGTATGATTGATACGGAATAGAAAGCCCAATCTTCCTGCTCAAATTGCGGTATTTTTGTAGTCTCAATACGTATGTCGATAAAATTAGTACGCGAATTAAAAGTAATATTATTTAAATTATTTAACGGTCCAAATTTTTGATTACCCGTAAAATAAGTGTCTGGTGGAATTTTAAAAAGATCTGCTAATGGATTTTGAAATTTAATTTCCATTCCTACCGGTATTTCTAAATTAAAATATAAATTATCTTCATCATCGGAAGATATTGCGGTTTTTAATCCATCAAACTGTCTTGGTTTACATCGTTCTAATAAATCACGTATAATTAAGTGTAATGTGAACGGTTGAATCTCATTATTATATTGTCTTTCTCCCTCATATCTGCCCGCTTCAAAAACAATCGCGTAATTATTCCATTGTATTTGTTTAATAACAGGCTGAGATGGTGGATTAATGGGTATTGGGAGAGAACTTGGTAGATTATTTTCTTCGGAAGGATTTAAAACTTTTGGTTGGTTGACGTCTTCATTAATATTTAGAATTAAAGGTTCTGTTGGTAAAATGTTGTTTATATTTTCTTCTGGTTTCAAATTTGGCTTTTCTTCTAAATTTGTTTTTGGTTCAAGTTTTGGTTTTTCCTCTTGTTTCACTTCTGGTTTTAGTTTCGGTTTCTTGTTAATTTTCTGTTTTTTTCTCCTGGGTTGTGATTGTATTTCTTCCACGGGAATTTGTCGTGGTAAATATTTTTGTTGATATTTATTCACAACTAACGCTTTTTTAATTCGTACTTCGATAAAATGTGTTGCGTAAGTTAAAGAAATAGTTTTAGCGTGATTCGAGAGAGGATAATTAGAAAGATAATCACTGTCGACAAAATCATTTTCTCGAAATTCCAGAACAGATGCTAGGGGCGATGCTTGAGGTATTCTTACTTGCACATCTTTTTGTAACTGTATTTTTAATTTTGAACTGTCTTCGTTTTCGTCAACTTTTACCGTATTCATATGTATTTTTCCTTTAAGTGTTTGATTGGTCTCAATAGTTTTAGCAAACTCGTTGAGTATATTATTTTGAAGAGATGTTGAAATATTATTCTTATTTCGATCTAGATCACCCTCGTAACGTTTTGGTGGAATTTCAATTTTAATATAATCCCATTGATTTTCTTCGGGTGAAATAACATCTGACACGTGCTCTACTTGGAAATGCGAATACTCATTTGTTATATTCGAATAAGTTTCAGGAAGAATTATTTCTGCTAATGCGCAAGACCATTTTTCATTGTTAAAATTTAAAGGTTTTGCTAATTGTACTTTAAAGCTAGAAGGTGTATTTTCCGGGTAAATATCGGGTGATGCGTTCGAAGGTAGAAATACTACGAAACTTGACATCTTTATAATGACAGTTTCAGTTGGGCGACATCTCGTTTTATACTAATAAAAGATTTAGCGTGATAGATCGAAAGGATTGTGATTTGAACTTGAGACTGTTTGAATAACGTCCTGCAACGCTACCGATCTACCACGCTAAACCTTAACATGAAAGAGTTAAAATATCTATTTTTACGTAGGAAAAATAATCACAATATATTAGAAAATCAGCTTTATTCACATATTTTCAATCATTTGACAAGTTTGTTCAAGATTTTCCAAAACCTCAATGGGTGTTTCAACTTGATTAAGAGTTAAAATTTGATTATTTTTACAATATTCTTGAAAAAAAATAATAGCTTCCATCTGCTCATCAGATGGCATGACAAAGTCCGGTGGAAATACAATATTTGATTTCATTGTTGAATTTAAAGTTTCTACGGACTTAATACCAGTTGTCTTTTTTTTACGATGAATTTTCTTTGGAGTTCCAGTACCATTAACAAACTCGTTTAACCATTCTTGATGTTTTACGTTAAACTCGTTCAAATAATCAATAATTTGATCGTCTAATATTTCTTCTTTGGTTGTATATTGTGGTTTCTTTGAATGAAGACAATCGCAAACATCAATACGAATTTGATTTTTATAACTACTCGATAAGTGATCCATTAAGTGTTGTTTAAAAATTGTCTTGTCAAGACATTGTTCTTGACAAATCCAGCATTTAACACTAAAGTTTAAATTATCAAAGAAATTAAAAGCGTGTTTGCGACATGGCTCATTATAATAACAAGGATTATCGTTAGGCGATTTGCATTTAATTTCTGGTTTCCCCATAAATAACTTCATTTTTTTAACCTTTAAAGAGCTCGATGTTTGAGACGTCTTACGCTTACACATATCCTTTGACTTTTAAATGTAAAAACAATTATTATTTATAGAAATAGTTATTATTGCAAGTTTAGACACGTTTATTAGCTATTTAAAGTATTTTGGGTGGGGCCAAAAACCGCCAAGGGTATAAAACGAAGGTCGCGAATTCGTTTCCCCATCTCGCAAATAACTAATTAGCATTTTAAACGGCGAAAAAACGAAAAAAACGAAAAAACGATATCAAAAGTAAAGAAGTGGAAGTAATCGGGGGGTCACATATTATCGCCGATATCTCGGTTCGACCTTGTCCGATCGTGACCAAACTTGTTGGGAGTATAGACCGAGGCTTAGTGGTTGTGGACAGGTGTCAGGCGTCGAGGTCAAAGATCATTTTCAAGGTGAAATTTGAGATTTAAATTAAAATATTATGTTGATTTTTTTCCAAGGACAAAAATTTTTGTTTTTGAAAATATTTTTGGGGGATGGGGGGGTTGTTTTAGTGGCCATCTTGGCGGCCATCTTGGAAAAAAGCGTTCATATTTAGTCCTACTCTACTTGAGACACTTGAAGAGCTCCGTCAACGAATTGTAAGCGCTTGTCGGGAAGTAACCCCGGAAATGATTCAAGCCGCCTTCGACAATATGATTGTTCGCGCCTAAGCCTTTATCGCAGCCGAAGGTGGTATTTTCGAAACGTACTTATAAATTTTGTTTGTAAGTAGATAAATAAAATGTCTCTGTTTTTTCAAAAAATTCGCATTTGTCATCCAACGAAATTCAATCGTGTAATACCTTCTTCGCCATTGTCTCCTCGATTTTTCAGCGATGTTTATTGCATTAAACACCAGAATAACAAATTTCTGACTTTTATAAAGTTACAATACTCTCCCAATGGAATTCAATAAAAATTATGTTAGCTTGCCCAACTTGTCACTTTTTCAAGTCGTATTTTTTCAGTGAAAAAGACGTATAATTTTTCGCGCCAACGCTATTTGTACGTTTTCGGTGACGCTCTCCAATTTTCTCATAGGACCTAGCGGTAAAAATTTAAATTTTCAAAAAAACGTAAAACTATTTTTCGATTTAGATGCGATTTTGGTAGAACGTGTCCCCCGGCAAGTATAATGTACAGTACAAATTTCAACTTTCTAGAAAACATAGTTTTTGAAAAAAAAATAACTTTTTCGAGCAAAAAAACACCCTGTATATTATTATGGTCACTTCTAGAAAATTAAAAACAATTAGGAAATAATTTTGAAGTGCATATGATTAAAGTTTATTTTATTTTAAATAGAATAATATTTAAAAATAAATTACGGCTAGTAAACAGTAAAGTATGAAATCCTGTTTAAAGTCATCTGGGAATTTTCTCATTGTTTTAAGTTGACATAAATTTTATATTTATTTTAAATAAATTAATAAACCAATAAATTTAAGGTTTATCTCTTTATCTAGTAGGGCAAAAACATTTGTACAAACTAAGTTTTAAATGTATAATTAACCTCATAATAAATATAATTTTCTCTGATGAATTTTCAATCCTAGACGTTACGTATTCACATTAGAAATCTGGAATTATTTACCTTGTCAATTCTTTCACTTACTTATGATTCTTTGTAGAATTTCTATAAATTGTATTTCATAATAAGGTGCAATTTTAAGAAAAACAACCAAATTATTTTCCCACCATATTTTGAAATATATCTTCCATGCACTCATTTATATTTAAAGGATATTAAATATTTAATTTAACGTCTTAAAATGTAAGCCTTTCTTAATTTTATCAGGGGTGTTAAACGTGATCCAAGACGCGTTATTTTAAAAATCTACAAATTCCGACCGCAGTCGACGGGCTGCGAACACGCGGATGGTGTAGGAGTATCACCATCCGCGAGTGCCCCGCGTATATATTCTGCCGCTTTTAAGTAGATCCCGTGAGTGCCACGGAATGATCAATCATGAATAAACCGAAGTGCAATACTTCCCCCGAGGGGGTTTATTATGAACTTCTGATCAGATCTGTTATTTAAGAATATAGGATTTTTTTTGCTCCACATCCAATTATCTCAAAATATAACTTGAAACTCAGCTGGCTCACTTAACGCTAGCCCACCGAAATAAAAATAATAGTTTTTCAACGTCCATATATTGCTTCATTTGGCGCTCTATGATTTACATAAACAAATTCGCAAAAGAAAATTATACTTCACTCTATGACAAAAAGACGGCTCTTTTGGAAAAACCATTTCCCTAATTCCAAGAAACTGTGAAAAAGTAAAAAGAAACAATTGGGTCCCATTGGGCAATGGTAAGGCAAAACGCATTACAAAGTGGGGTCCCAGCCGGGATCTATATATACAGATCTCTAGTTAAGTGATAAATTATTACGATGAGCTTAAACCGAGTTGTATCGGGCTGAACTGATTTCGCCCAATCGATGAAAGGGGTCACCCCCTTGCACCGGGCTCGCATTATTTCCATTTGGGACGAATTGGGGAGTGAGGGTCAAAGGTCGAAAGTTGTTTTTCGGCCTTGGAGAAATATTTGACAAGGCTTTACAATTATGCATCACACTGGCAATCCTTATTTTCTTAGAAAAAACGGTTAATATAAAAGACACTGTTAGGAGCGGGGGTACATATGATTTCATTTATTAACAAAGGGGATACTTTTAACTTAAAATGGGACACTAGTGCGAGGGGCAGAAAGACAGCAGTTAACGCTTTCAAGCAACAATAGCGAAAGGTTTTTACGACAGGAGAGGCGTGAGGAGCGCGGGACCCCGAGGCCTACGGAGTCATCGCGTCCCTTCTAAGAATGTCGACGTTATATGGTTCCAATTACTCAACCCGCGACCAGCGTGAGATTCGAATTTGGAACCCGCTCGAAGAAACTACAAAAGTGCTATTCCAAAAATAGCCGATTCTTAAATTATTTAAGAAGCTAGAGAAAGTCCAGAAAAGCAACTACCATTAATATTTTATGTAAAAATTTGAAATAAAATACGTTACAAGCTGTTTGTAATAAAACCTTTTATTTGTACAATAGTGGTTTTTAATTATTTAATTATCTTAACTATGTACAGGAACTGTCCTTTATTAGTTTAGATTAAACAAGCATGTATGTTATTTCGTAATAAAGCACTGAAAAATGACTTATCAAATATCGAAACCTGGAACCAACCGAAATCCAATCACATTGTTTAATTCCAATAATTTTAATCAAATAGAATTTTATACATTATAATTGCAAATAAAAAATTTAATGGATATAATGCATTTTCGTTTAAGTCAAATTTGTGTCTGTTCAATTTTCGATTAAATATTTTTTAATGAAATTTGGTCCAATCTTTTGATAAAGGATAAATGTCACTCTTTTCGCCGGATAAACGAAATTACTTAAAGTGTAATATTTTGTGAAAAAAGAGATATTTTTCCTATTATAAATATTTCATTTCTTTCGATTTTGATTCTGTGTAAGAATGCGACCGAGCAATAAATGGTAGAATAAAAAAAATAGAAAAAGTATGGACGTGATTTATGAATTTATTGAAATGTTAACATTATTTATAACGCATTTAAATCTTACTCTTTGCGGCATTCCATGTGAAATCAACACATTCAAAAACCTTACCATCTCGGATTTTAATGAAATTTTGCATATAGATAGTGTCTAGGGATAACAAGGAAAATGCATGAATTATCTTGAACTGTTTTCAAAATATGGCTGTTTAAAATTATCAAAAAATAGCCAAAATCACATGACTGGTATATTTTATAATCCCCATAGCAGCTGTTCTATTTAAGCTACATAACTAATCTATGTATGGCCTTTGCAACGATATACACCATATTTGCATTTGTTTTAAAAAAATATTTTTCAAATTTCAAATAATTTTTGAATTAGATTTTTTTAAAAAGTGCGTCTTCAAAATTTAAGAAAAAATACAGTTAACATTTTGTATCTTCGTTAAATGATTGACCAAATTTCAAAGTGGGAGGTTCATGGGTTCATAATTAATCTTTATTTTAAAAAAATAGGTTTTTAAAAATTATAGCCTTAGCATGTATACATATATTCATATATAATAAATACATATATGCATGTATGTAAAAATTATGTTTACATATACGCTTGTGTACATATATAATATAATGGATACATATACACATAAGTACATATATAATAATATGTATACATATACACATGTGTACATATATTATATTATGTATACATATCCGAATGTGTACATATATATTTACATATAATATGTTTACATATATGCATATATATATATATATATATATATATATATACTTATCTATACTATATTCCTAAGTGTCTTTTGTCTGTCTGTCTGTCTTGCGTCTGTTTCTCTATAGACGTCCGAGCCGTTCAACCTAGGACCTCCAAATTTCTCACAGCTATTCTTATGGCGCAAAGGCAGCGAGTCGCGCTATTGTCATCGATTTCCAATTTGGGTTAAGTTAATTAATTAAATAATGTTAAAAAGCGAGTCGAAATCTATGTATTTTTGCCCCTGGAAAAGTGCCGTGAATCCTGCAACCTACATACACCTATACAACCAATATTTTTCTGCCACAGTCAATTTCGCGGCTTCGTCACGGTCACTTGGAGAATGGAGACTGGGGGATAGGGTTTTGTTTATGACTCAGTCTTCACGGGATTTTAGTTCTAGCTGGGGCCAGACTGAAGGCCGGGCTTCCCAGCTAGTACATTTATGAATATAATGTATACAGGCTGTCCACTAAAATATGACCTAGAGTAAATAATTGAACAACTCTTTTTTCAGGGAATTTAGTATTTTCAGATTGCATAGCACGCGCAGGAGGCCATGCAAATTGGTTTATAGGAAGCTGAGAAAACTAACACCAAAAACGAGAAGATCATGAATACAAATGTTCAATGACTAATTACCAACATTAAAATTTATTTCAATTCAGCTCAGATAAGGTCGGTTAAAATAAATTAATATAAATAAATATCAAATTCACTGGTAAAAATAACTTGTCAATTATTTACTCTGGGTCATATTTTAGTGGACATCCTGTATACATTATATACATATATGCATATATAATAATATAAGTATATATATGCATATATGTAAATATTATATATTAACACATGCGTATATAGATACATAATATTTATACATGCATATATGTATGTAAAAAGGCTATCAATTTTTAAAAACCATTTTTTTTAAATAATGGTTAACTCTGAACCCATGAACTCCCACTTTGAAATTTGGTCAGTCATTTAACATAGATACAAACTATTCACTATAGTTTTTTTTAATTTTTAATACGCACGTTTTGAAAAAAAAAACCAATTCAAAACGTAATTTGAAATTTGAAATATATTTTTAAAACAAATGTTCATATGGTGTATATCTTTGGAAAGTGTCTACATAGCTGAGTAAAATGACACCATTCGCAACTATGTAGCTTAATTAGAACAGCTGCTATGGGATTAGAAAATATACCAGTCGTGTGATTTTAGACATTTTTTTAAACTTTTAAATGGCTATACTTTCAATACTGTTTTATATAATTCAATAAAACTTTGCATTTTCATTAAAATCTCTAGACACTATCTATGTGCCAAATTTCTTCAAAATCCGAGATGGTGAGGTTTTTGAGTGTGTTGATTTCACATGGAATGCCCCCTTTGTTAAATGTGCTCATTTAAAACTAAATGAGAACTGCTTAGAAGTGGCTTTCTAATGGGATTCTGAGTGATTTGAACAAACTCATACTCCCTTTAAAAACTTACTGGACGGTCAAAGGGATGCAACATGAAACATGGGCTATTTTCATTTAGCTCTTCAGCGGATTTTGTAACGAAGGTTACATAGTCGATATCATATGAGTGTGAATAATGAACGAATTTGGTTCTTACTTGAGTTACACCCAGTGTAATTGCTATGTGAGCGTCCTGTTAAAAAATTGAAATGATAAATGTAAATCGCGTGTAATCAGATTAAGCGAAAGTAATTGTCTTATCTCGCGAATATGTCATCGAAACAGGATGAAATATTTAATTTATGACTGATTCCAATAATTCCAGTGCACCAAAAGTTTTTTTAACTTCACAAACGCCGCATTCATTATCATCCTGAAACACGAATCTATATCTTTAAGGGAAAAACATTTGTCTCAAAATTTTACATTCACAAAGTAAGCTCAGAAATTACTTGAATCGAAAGCATTGAGCCAAGGCTTTCAAAATTTTCAATTCTGTTCCTCCCATTGGTATCAGATTTCCAACGGCATCATTTCGTAATATAATCTAAGCAATCTGAAACCGAAAATACAAATAAACACGGATGAAACTAGAATACTCAAAATATCAATAGGGGCTGCGGTAAACCGTGTCTCTACCTTCAGGTAACACCGCCAGCCTCGAAGACCTTCTGAAGTAGCTTTCGTGACCTTATCTACCGTCGAGTTTCGGTAGCCAACATTTCCCGTTATATCCTAAACTAACCAATGCACAACTCATTTAAATTATGAGTGACTCCTAATTCGATAAATCTGTCATTTAACTCAATAATATAGTTTTGATGTGACGTATTTGCTTTCATGTTCTATAGCTCTAACAAAAATTTAAAATGAGATCTAATTAAAATTGGTGTTTTAGGATATAATTTCCTTTTTAAAACTTAAGAACTACCAATTTTCTCTGTTTTTTTAGAAGACACGGCTATTCTGAGCTTCTCAAACTCTTAGAAATAATTCTAGCAGGGTCTAAGGAAATGGTTGGTACGGGAGGAAATTCTACTTTCTAAACGTTTTATAGGATACAAAAACTGATATTACTGTTTAACCAATTTTAGTCAAAAGTGAAATAGAAATAAAATTTACTAAAGTTTTTACAAATTTGAAACTTTAAAATGATGAATTAAATGCAGAAAAGGCATGATGAAGAAAAACTTTAAAAACACTTTCTTAAAATTAAGCATCTTCGTTGTGTCTGTAGATTGGACTAACGTTTGCTTTTCTATCTAAACGTGCTTGATATTTACCAAATAAATGTCAATTGTCACTTTAATTAATTCTTAAAATATCCATAAAAATTAATTAAGATTTCTGAAGTCCCCCTCGAATCCCAAGGATTTGAATGCCAAGTCTCCTCCAAATGGTAAAACGTTCCCCTAAATTTTTGGAATGAATATGGTTTCAAAACGTTGTACTTACCACAGCTGCCACCGTCAAGTTTCGACTAACACACTGTTCGGAGCTCATATGATAGCGCTTCTGCAGCACCTAAAATTAACAATGGCGTTTATTTATAACACGCGAGTGATGGAATAAAATTTTTTTCTTCAAAGACCGACGGAGAATTATCACATGAAGAATTGCACATATTTATTAGTTTAAATTGCATTAGAGAAAAACTTTTATTTTAATTCATAAATATGATTTATTATCTTTTATTTTCAAGTTAGTTAAAAACGATAATTTTCAAAACTAAAGTGGAAAGCCATAGACTATATCCCGATTAAAAGCAAAAATGATGTAACAAAAATACAACATTTTGATATTTTACGTCAATACCGCGTTAGTGATTTTAATACAGAAATATTAAGCGGGTTTGAGGAAAAACATTTAAAGAGCTGTTTTGGAAATCCATTCGTTTGGTTGTTTTGAAGGGAATCATCACTTTGGATAGTTTGTTTTCTCAAAATGTTTGTATTACTTGAGTAATTTTTAATATCGTGTTGTCAAAACTCTTTCAATTAAAAGATTTCCCCAAAGTAAGGTTCAGTTAGAAATACGCGCTCTCCTTTAGTCTATCTAGAATTACAATTTTCATACCCAGGCGAAATATTTCTCCTTTGCCTCAATTGTATAAGCTAAAGAGCCAGTACGGCGTCAAAATTTTATAACTTTTCTTCGTAAATAAGAAAATCATAACACAATATGACGAAAAATCTGGAACAGCGGGGGAAAACACTGGCCAGATACGCTTTTGCAGTGATATCCTTCTCGACCGAATTTATTTTCTGGGAGTGCATAAAAGAGAGAGTTTTCTGACAATTTATAACCGACCAAGACGTAGCGAATACCGCCCCACCAACGGAGACCACTCCACTGCCTCTCAGACCAGTTTAATTTCCTCCCCCTCAGTCAGTGCTGTCCCCTCCAAAGTAATCTCTGTCGCCTGCCAATAAAAGTAACCCCTTCCCCGACTACAGCGGCCGGTCGATTATTAGTCTTGTGTCTTAAGAAATCAATTAACTTGAACTGCTTCGCCAGATGCGGAAATAGAGAAGCTGCGTGAGTTTCACCCAATTAATTAACGCATCGCTGTGACATTTGTAGTTATGATAATTTGGTTTAAAGGTCACTTTTTGTTGCCACCTAAAAATGTTTCACAAACGTTAATGAAACCACAGTATAAAATCTAGTGTATATTTATGCCTTGAATTGGCTATAATATTTTATTTAAAACTGATAATTAACTTTGATACTCAAAATATTATCTTCGATCGCCAATATTTCAAGCTTGATTTTGATTTATAATTAAAACATCTTACATGGTTCGCTAACACCCTATGAATAGGGTAAGATATAAACCTAATTTTTTGCGCTGGGAAAAATGCAAATATTTGTATTAGATGGTTTTCACAGTGTAATGCGTGAGACGTCAAGATTTAGGTTAAAATAAAATTCTTATTAAAGAAAGACACGTATGGATGATGTAATATGAACCTAAAAGTGTCTTATTCTGCATTTGCAATTCGGAGATTTCCGACACTGTGTCAGCCAGGTTACACAAATTTAAGCGAAAATAACAGTCCTTTGGGGAAAATGTAGTTTGTTTATAATTGAAAGTGCTCTTTTCCGCAACGTGCCTTACCTTTCTTGTTGGTTCGTGTCTCGATTGTGAATACTTCAGACCCATGGCGAGAAGAATAGGAATTTGCTACTCTACGCGAGCTTTGGGAAAGAAACGTGTTGTGAGCAAACATTGACTTGCTAAGAAATGTCAATTTCCTGAAAGGCCAGGTGAAATCAACAATGAAAAAGGAGTCAGCTGATCCGCGGAGACCTATGAAAGTTGAAAATGAAAAACAATTTCTAAAACCATCGAGTCACCATAATACCTTAAAACTTCATGCGTGAAGAGATTTCTTTGAAATGAATATCGTGCGTGAGTAAATTAAGACAAATTCATTATACGTTGATGGTTTTCTATTTTAATATATAGAGAATGACTATTTTGATAAAACATTTAACGTTCTCCCAGTTCAGCCAACGCTCAAGCATTGTGCCTTCCCTTAAAATTCAAGTAATTCGGCCGAGTATCGCACAGGCTACCAAAGACTTAAGCTCTCGAGAGATCAATAGATCATGGTGCCCGCGAAAAGGGGTCTTGTCCCAAAAAAGAACGGGCAACTTCAATTATGTGCGTAATCGAAGTAGACTGTACCGGCCACTATAAATGTACCTCGAACTTCGATGTTTATCGTGATTGTAGTGGACCGTATCTAGGTAATGATTTTAGATTGTTATGGTACTTCAGTAGGGACAAAATTCCAAATAATTTATACACCCTTTATTCGAGGCTGCTAGGCTAATAGTAATACTCAGCATTTCAATGTTACCGAATTCTTCGTATAGTTTTTAAAATATAAATTTATATTTTCTAACAATCATTATACGTAAATGTGGACTAGACTAAGATAACCAAAATTATGATGGCGTTTCCTAAATTTGACATATTTCGCTAATGTTATAAAAAATTTAAATTGGAAAAATCTCACTAGATTCAGTCCACAAACTTCGGTTACTATAATAATAGCGATCATTTCCGGCATTAAAGAAGCCAAGGCCCCGGGTCTCGACTGCTTTCCAGGGGAAATTGTCAAACGCATTTTCAACAAATATCCTCTCATACTGGTCAATTCGTACAGCGCTTGCTTCCTCCACAATTACTTCCCGACCGCATGGAAAATGTCCAGAGTCGTTATACTTAACAAACCTGGCAGGACGCCAACGAATCCAAAATCGTATAGAGTCTTATGCATCCCACAAGCGCTTGGAAATCTCTTTGACAAACTTTTAACAAATAGACTAATTTACCATCTTGAACACAATAATCTTCTCGATCACCGACAATTTGGTTTTAGACCACTAAAATCTACCTCACTCGCTCTATCACGTGCGGTTGAATTCGTAAAGGAGAGCAAACTAATGGGCCTTCACTCCGCTTTTACATCTCTTGATATAGAGGGCGCTTTCGATAGCGTTTGGATTCCTAGCATTCTTGCGGAACTACGGCAAAAACGCTGTCCTGCAAACCTCTTTGGGGTGATCCGATGTTTTCTACTGAATCGTGTGGTAGTGTACAGAACGGCCAACTTCGAAATTATGAAACAAGTGCAGAGAGGCCTCCCGCAGGGTTCTAGTCTTGGACCTATCCTGTGGAATGTGGTATGCGACAGTGTCTTTGCGATTGATCTTCCCTTAGCAACAGATCTTCAATCGTTTGCAGATGACTTTCTGGGCCTGATCAGAGCGTCTTCCCGACGAACCCTGGAATCCTTGGTTCCGACCTTTTGGCGAAGGTTTCTGAATGGGCCACGCAACATAAACTGAGCTTCTCAGCTCCAAAGTCTAAGGCCATTGTCTTCGGAAAATCCAAAGCGCTGGAACGACAACCAATTGTTCACCTCGGAAGCGCTACCATTGCCTGTCACCAACATATTGACTACCTTGGAATTCGGATAGACACTGGCCTCTCTTGGCTGCCCCATTTAGCAATACTAAAGGCAAAGGTGACCATACTCACTCAAAATCTGTCCGCAATGGCCCGCAAGTTATGGGGAATTGGTGGCCTGGCGTTAAAAAATACCTACAAGCGGGGTATTGAGCGATTAATCACATATGCCTGCGGTGTATGGCGGAAAGAAATCGAAAACTCAGTCAGGATTCGTCGTTTAACTTCCATCCAGAGAATCTGTCTACTGCGAATTGCCCGTTCCTTTAGGACGGCTTCAACTCAGAGCCTTCAGGTGTTAACCGGAATACAACCACTCCATCTCACGGTTAGCCAAGAATCCGCTCTATTTAGGAGCTTCGATCTCCGAGTTTCGAGCATGCATTGCGATAATATAGTTTCGACAGATAACCTTTATGCTCACAAAACAATAGCACCCATTCACCCTGCTTGTTACCCACACTTCCCTCTCATTGAACGCCCTCCGAGTGGAAAGGGAATGGAAATTTTTACTGATGGTTCAAAAACCCCTGAGGCTGTGGGATTCACTTTCGTAATTTTCAACGATGGAATTGAACTTCTATTTAAACAATTTGTTCTACCAACATATGCAACAATTTTCCAAGCCGAACTGTCTGCTATCCGAAAGGCAGTTCAATGGACATATGACGAACACATAGACGATAAAATTTACATCTTTACTGACAGTCTCTCTTCGATTGTGGCGCTTAAAAATCCCTCCAACACTGACCATATAGTTTCAACTATACAAAAAAAATTATTCGAACAAGCAAACATTGACTTATTTTGGACAAAGGCTCACTGTGGTACGGTGGGCAATGAGAGAGCGGATATCTTGGCCAAAGAAGCAGTGTCGTCCCCAACATCAATATCACTAAACATCGGTCGTACACGAGAGGCCATCAAATCGGAACTATCGCAACAATCGGCGACAGCATGGCAATCATCTTGGACGTTCTCTGATAAGGGCCGCCACACTCATTCATTTGTGCCGATGGTCTCATTATTCACCAAAGGTGTTGATTACTACACCGGACAACTTCTAACTGGCCACGGAAAATTTCCACAATATTTATTTAATCTCGGCCATCTTGATTATGGTGGTTGTGGTTGCGGCGCAGTGGTGGCCGATGCTGACCACTATATATGGACCTGCAGTTTACGGAGGGTTTTGTGGATCGCAAAAAATACATGAACCGTGCACAAGATATGTGGGATGAAACTCATTCCTACAATAACTTTTCATCCCTCATGCATTTCATGTTGCAAACTTTAACACATTTCGGCCATCTCAAAAAAAATCTTTCACATGTTCATCGACGATGCGTCACCTGTAAACTGTTTTTAAACTTCTCCACGTGCTCTGCGACGACCTCTTTCGGACTCTTGCGACGACTTCATCCATCTTAAAAAAAACTGTTGTAAATCTACTCATCTTACTGTTTATTTCACTTTAAATTTCACAAACAATTTCATAAAATTAAAAAAAACACACACACACCCACTCTTGTATATTAATAGCTAATATTATTTATCTATCGGTTTGTTACTCTAAAAAAAGTGTTTTTAAACTTCTCTACGTGCTCTGCGACGACTTCATCCATTTATAAAAAAACTGTAGTAAATCTACTCATCTTACTTTATATTTCACTTTATATTTCACAAAAAATTCATCACATGTTAAAAAAAAACTAACTTATGTATTATTTTCTCATTAAACTTCACTGGTGGCTTATGGCTTCCTTCCGCTTGTGTTTCACCTCTCGTGTCTCCTCGCTGAGTGGCGGGGTCTACTTCCCCCGCTGTTCAGGTTTTGGCTCGGTCTCTTTGGCTCTGGTTTCGCTAGCTTCACCTCTCTAATCACTTTATTTTCCTGAAATTGTCCTCCTTGGTATTTATCCTTCTTTCCTCAAATATTTCCCTACCCCTGTCATGTACTAGTTTACGATGCAGGGGTATACAAATACACTAACTAATGTTACTATAACGGTAACCGGATGCTGCAACCTTTTCGAAAGGAAATGATATTTTTCAAACAACGCGTATCTTATCGGTTGGGATAACGAGTACGGTCTAGAAATTATTCCTACAATGCTCAAAGATATTAATTCACCAAGGCTATCTCACCTATGAATTAAAAGACAAACTAAAAGTGAACACTGCGCTTATGTTTGCGGACATTTTCAGTTTTCTATTTGGAAAGGGTGGATTGTTGATTTACTCACAATAAACTCCTAAGTTATGTCAAGTCGCGGACACGGAGTGGCTGATTGATCGACCACACTTTTTAATCTGTAGAAAATCCAACTATATTTAAAAAAATCTATGGATTCATATTTTCTGCGGATTTGTTTTGGAACCTTTTTAGACTTTTTCGCAGGGTTTTGAAAAATGCTTGATTAAATTGCTACTTTCCTTTAAGTCAGGCACATTCACGAATCCTTATTTTTTAACGCTTTTGTTGTATACGTTAGAGGCATTGTCATTAAAAGTTTGAAAGAAAGAGTTTGAACTAGGCCAGCTCAAATAACTCACTCAAATAATAGAAATACAAATCTATTAATGAAGGCACTCGCAATTTTCTGAATACAGCTATTAGGGTCAGATACAGTTTCTTTTTTGGAGGTCGTAGAACAAAGGGCCAATTTTATCTATACAGGGTGTTTCAATTTGATCAGCCAAGGCATTTCCAGAATAACTATTTAATCTTTAAATTTAAAACTTAAAGAGTATAATTATATCTTTCTTTTTTAAATTTCAGAACAATCGAATAAAATTTCACGGTTTTGAAATTGCTTTTTCCCTGGTAGGCGAAAGGCAGAAAGGGTCCATTGGAAAGTTGTTCAGCATACGCCAAAATTCACAAATAATGACTACGATTTTATGGAGGTAAGAAATTCTTGTAAGGTGTAAACCTTATTTCGAAATCCGTGCTACATTGCATGAAAACGCTTGTGTGAGATATAAAACATGTTTTCTCGAACACGGGTAATGAACCCGTATTTTCTTAGAAAATCCGATTTTTAGAACCTTGAAAATGCTTGAACACAGGTTTGATATGCTGGGGTTTTTTTAAAGTTGGATATGTAGGAGTGTTTATTGAAAGGGACGAATAGAAAACGTCTCGTTTTGATCCATTTCTTCAAGGAATTTCCCAAACAATTCTCGGAATACACTAGAAAGGGTTTCCGGTTATATTATTTATTTCGAGCTTTCGACTAAATTGCCAATGAAATAGAGCTTAGGCTGTTTAAAACACGAAACTTGTATTCATTTTCGGTCTATCTGTATAAGCAGAGCCGAATGTCAGAGCTCAATACATTTCGCCATTTTATTTTGATTTTGCCGATATCGAAGCTAGTATAAATGTTCTAAATAGTGTTTTTTTTTGGTAGGTCTAAGCTCGTGTCAAGGTTGAAAGTGGACGTCATGAAAACGGCTAAAAACGTATTCTCGCAAAAGCTCCCCGTGGAGAGGAACATCGAGATTTTCCAATTTCCGTGTTTCTTAACTGTATGTTAACATAGTGAATGTTGGTTCGTACGCAATATTCTTACATTTCACCTCATCGATGGGACTATAAATTGAGAGTCTCAGTCTGCGGCGCGCTAGCTAATCGCGTTCACCCACCGCCCTCCCCTTCGTAACTTCGTATTTTGTACGTGGTTTTTGTTTTACTGGGCGAACTGGTTGCGTGTTGAAGAACGCCTCGCGGTGATATGTTGACAAAAGGAAGGGGGATGGACGTTAAGGGAGAGGGGCGTTTCTACTATCTAGTCAGCGAGGGTACGTATTGGCGTTTTTCAAATGGAAAATCGAGGTTTAACTTTTAATTTTGTTTTTGAAAGTTCTTCAATAGGCGGTTTATACGTCACCATCATCGCTAGTATCAGTAGGCTGACTTCTGTACTCGGGAGTCTGTACAATCTTTGTCATTTAATGCTTTTGTTTTTATTGATGTCAAGTCATAATGCAACTAGAAACAACTCTTTTACTCTAGTTTTTTTCCCTTACAAAATTTCGGTAATGGGACTACTTTTATTAAATGGAAATGGAAACGGTCGGTAGCGAGAAATTACGGAACAGTTATGGATGGAAGAGCGATATTTTTAACGGGAACGGGGAAACCATCAAGGGTAATGGACGGGAAAGGAATTTATTTTATAATAAGGCAGCTCTTACAATCACCGTGTTTGTCGGTAGAAATAGGAGGGATAAAAGGTTAATCCCCTGGGTGGTCTACCTTCTTAGTTTTTTTTGGTCTATCGGTATATACTTTTTAAATGTAACGGTTATTTTATGAAAACAATTTAAAGTTGTATACAACGCGCTCTTTTGTCTTTTCGGTTTGCTAACCTTACTCGTAATTTGCACAACTGAAAAATACCCGTAGGATCACCTCTTAAAAACGGTTTTGTCAAAGGTAGTTCTTTACTTAACCAAGAAAAGCTGAAAATCACTTACGAAAGGTTTAAGATTTGTTTGAAAGAATTATTTAATAGTAACTGGATTGAAGAAGTTGTGGCTTAACGAGCACCTCTTCAATATTCCGAATCCCGCAAACCCTCAACCTCCAAGACCGAACTAAAGAACCAATTTGAAATTTTCTAGTGCAAAAGGAAGACGAAAGCAAAAAAGAAAATTCTCTTGATGCTTTCTTTGTAAAGTTTATGTTGGAGTCGCGAAACTAATCTTGACCATTTCGCATGGCAATGCCAATTTCATGAGTTGTTTTGTAAATAACAAGGGAATGTTAGTTTAGCACCTTCATGGAGATTCACACAAGGCATTTCGAAAGGTCAACGACGGTATCTGGGCTGCTGGTGGCTTTAAAAACGTTGTTGTGGATTCGAAAATGATCAGTTTCGTAAAGGGCGTCAGAAGCAAGTATGAAATTGCATTGAAAAATAATGTTGAAAGTTATAAGAAAAGTGAAACTAAGGAAGCAAAAAAAGAAAGCAACTTAAGGATTTAAAAGCAAGAAAAACTTAAGCTTTCAGTCGCACACTCTTTGAAACAAGAGGATCTAAATAAAAATATCCAAAAAATAGCATTAGATTCTTATACATATTGAGAAAAGTGATAGCACTGCAAAGTTGAAATGAAGCTTAACTTTCACCAATTCAAAATGCCTTCAATTTTAGAGCGCACTAAATACGGCATATCTTAAAAACCGTGATATAAAAGTTTCTACATCATATAACTGATAAACAGTTCCTAATTTTTTTCCGCCAGCGATACTGTAATATTTTTTAATTCAGAAATTGATAAATCTTAGAGGCTAGCCCAGGGCCGCTAAAATTTTAATATTCAGTATCGCCCAGGCATTTCACCCAGGCCGCGAAACCTCTTTGCACGGCCCTGATAATTCTAGTATACTTGTGATAAAATTTACATGTTCATTCAAGTCTTTAAACTAAGAAATTAAATATTTTTAAAGCTTTGATCTCAAACCAATCTTATATTGCTATTGAAATTATCGAAAAAAGGTCAGGGAACACCTTGAAAAAACAGGCAAATTCATTGAAACATTTTTGTACGGACACTTATTTAAAATCCTTTACAAGCACAGCGAAAAAAACCTGCCCGGAAGAAACAGGTGAGTATCAATACGAGCAAAGAGGCCAACGTTAATAGCACACAACACACTGAACGTGTGATAATATACTTCACGCCCACATCTATCTCCAACACAGCATCAACATAACATTTACTCAACCTAAAAAGATCCAATATACCTCTAACGCCTGTTATTCAATCACATCAACATCCACATGAACAACAGTCTACTTCTCTATAGACTACACCAAATCAATAACTCAATACATCCGACCACTGAACAACTCTGATAACAGCGTATCGCTAGTTATCTCTTATTCTCACATTCCAATAGCACCTTTTCCGTCCTCTTTTCAGACAACATCCCGAAATGGACATTAGGCAGGCAAAATTAATGACTCGCCCTAGGAGCATAGTTAAGAAACCTTCAAAATTATTAAATTATTATTTATGGATACCCAAGGAGTGGATGCTAGACTCCCCGTTGGCGGCAGAGGCAATGGCCGACGAGCGGGAGGCAAGTAAGAGGGGTAAAATAAAAGCGCTGAGATATGAAGAAGAATGGTTTGATTTACCGGGTGTCAAGACTGGGAAGTCGTAAAATTCAAATCAAGAAGTTGGTTCAAAATGGCGTTCCAAACATCTTGAAAGTCGGACAAGGACATCGAGCTAGAGTGTTGTACCCTGGAGTCCAATTAATCTTATTTAAATGCAAGAACAAAGGCCTTAAGTTCAATGAATGCCCTGAGCGGAAACAGAAGGAAACCGTCCATCCGCCCGAAACTTCGATCAAAGAAATTCAGTCAGCATCCAATAACCAAGACGATGTAATCATGGATACTCCATCACCGAGTTACCATGGTGAAGCGCCTCATAACGTAGTCAGTGCAGTTGAGACAGTTATCAACAACGTTCCAGCATCGACAGTGTCTATGACCAACGCCCCCATCAGCGACCTTGAAAACCTCGTGAGGGAGCTCAACAATCTACCAAACGAAATCGACACCTCCGACAACGACCTTACCTTTTCTAGTCCAATGAAATACTTAGAAATGGTTAGAGCCACCACGCCTACATCAGGAAACAAAGCCATATCCAATCCAAACAAACGTCGCAACAGTAGATCCCCGAATCTGAAAGAAATAAAAAAGTTAAGTAAACAACAAAACTTTTAATGACATTTACACCGCAACCTATTATTTTTAAAGATTTGGTTCCTTCAATGAAAATGGTTTACGAGATCATCAGAAGAAAATTGGCGTCGCCACAATTTTTTATTCTAATAATAGAATTTATTATTGTTTATAAAACCTTTTTTAGTGAGGGGTCTGAGCGATCTAGAGGCAAAGCAATTTTAATCAACAAAGAATATGAAAATAACGTCCAAAGCGTTCATTTGGATGCAGAAGGTCTCAATCGACATAGTGTTGGGAGGCAAAAGACTGCGATTCATTTCAATCTACGCGCCAAATATTTCAATTCAACGAACGATATTCTTCAAAAACCTTTACCAGTTTCTTGACGGACCGTACGATCACCTAGTAATGGGATGAGACTTCAACTGTGTCATCAACCCTCTATTGGACAAAGAAGGTGGAATGATTCGAAACGACAACTGCGTCACCGAAATTAACAAAATGGTCAAGGACATGAACCTACTTGACGCCTTCCGGGAGCTACATCCACAACGCAAGGATCTTACTTGGACATCTTCGAACGTTAAATGCCGGCTACAACGGATATACGTCTCTCAAAGCACAGACAACTTTTCGCTCGTTTGACAGTGCCTCTTTCGGAGGGAGTAATTATAAAATTTAAGATTATAAACTTGTATCTCTTAACCTTTCGCTGATAACTAGAGCCCGACGTGGACGTGGAATCTGGCGCCTTAATGACGACCTTCTTCTTCCGGAGAATGAAGCCGAAGATGACAATATGCGGGGGAAAATCGAAGACCTAGCTAAACAAATAAATAGTCTCGAGACGTGGGACGTCTTCAAGGATAGAGTGCAAGAAGCCTTCCAAGCGGAGGGAAATTGACGAGCAACTAAGTCCAGACTGACCTCCGCTATTCACAGGTGGGCGCTGGAAACCATCACGAAAGCAGTAGTCAAAGACAAAAATACCATTTCCATTGAGGAAGAAATTATAGCGATCCAAATGGCTGAATTCCAGAAACGCTATTCCATTAGTAAGGACAAACTCCAGGCAGTTCAGATAAGCGGAGAAGATACTTTTTCTGCTGAATTTTATCGCCACTATAAATCCAAACGATCTCGTTCCGACATCACTACGTAACTACTAATGACCCGAAGGAAATTACTGACGCTTTTACAGCCTTTTATAGAGATCTTTTCCATAAAGAACCTGTCACTGATCCGGAATGTTTCTTCCCGTCCAGTTTACCGGTTATTCCTTAAGACCAATGTCCAGCACTTAAAGACCATATTGGAATAACTTAATTGGAGACAGCGCTGAAATCCATGAAATCGGGTAAAGCTCCAGGTCTTGATGGTTTTATAAAACGTACCGTGAAATCATTGTTCCACCTCTTACGTACAACGAGTCCCTTAAAGAAGGAAGGTTACAAAGGTCAATGACAGAGGGAGTTATCACCCTCCTCTGTAAAGACGAGAGCCGGAAAGAGGAAATCGAGGTCTGGCGTCCTATTACGCTTACTAGACGTCCATCGTCGTATTTTAGCAAAGGTATATGACATCCGAGAAGCGACCCTTGCCGGAAATCTTATAGCGCCTCAGCAGACTTGTGGAGTTCGATGGAGGAATTCTTCAAGCAATCTCATTTTGCTACGGGACGTCATAACCTCAACATTCGAACGGGAAGACAGCGGTTATCTGCTTTCGTTGGATTTCAACAAAGATTTTGACCGGCTCAACCCAAGTTCATTTTTCGGAGGCTAGAAAAGTTTGGATTCAGCCCCGGTTTTATAAATGCTATGAAGATAATATACCAAGGTAATAGTAGCACCATTCTTATTAACGGCACTCTGTCCGAATCCTTTCCCGTCTCTAGAAGAGTGCGCCAAGGCTGTCCGTTCTCGCCACTTTTTTTGTTTAACCGTTGAAACGCTCTTGGCCGCCATCGCAAAGAACGACGCCATTAGGGGAATTTATCCGCCAGGATCTCCAGCGACGGAAAGTCTCAAATACATTGCACACGCCGACGACGTTAATTCTTTAACGTTGGATATAAAGTCAATCAACGAAACTCTCAAGGTCATTGACGAATATTCTGTGGTCTCTGGAAGTAAAATTAATCAGTCATGAGATTGGGAAGACCAGCTTCGCAAATAGGAAAAGCATTTACAAGTCCTTGGAAGGACAGACAACTCTCTTTTATTGCAAAGCCGCAACTAATAAAACAAGTCACAATGCCAATATTTGAATACGCAGTCCCAATGGTAACATTTAGTAAAGAATCTATAGCAGAGATGTCTAGAAACGTTTTTGAGTTTTTATGGCAGAAAAAACAAGAAACCTACATTATTTGAAGAATACCCTAGGCACGGCGTCAATTAGAAAAATACTTTTTCTCCTTAACGACAGCCACGCCGACCATCACAGCGCCATCTAAAATCTATCTACTAGTTGTAACACTATTCTCACTTACCATGGAATTCCAACAGACCGCACGCACCAAAAGTCCACCAGAACTTCTCCGGATTCCGTAACTCAATCCAAAAAATTAAGAAAATGTTAAAAATAATCAGCAAATACTTACCATCAGCAACGACGAACTCCGCTTCAGTCTCCAGACGTCTAACAGTCCTCGCATCGTAGGTCTGAAACCTCAGATCAATTGTTTGGTTACTTTCAAACGGATCGGCTCTAAGTCCATCGAAGGTTCCCGAAGGAACCTCTCTTACAAGATCGTTCTCTATACCAGAAACATGAGCCAAACCTTAACCTGTCCTAGATGTCCAGAGATTGAAACCCCTGTACATCTTTTTTAAAACCGCGATACCAGTAAACTTATGTGGAACCACGTCCGAATGTTTCTACAAACCAAATTTATATCCTGGACTTTGGTGTTTTACCATGCACTACTGCCATTTCCATTCGACCTCCTTTATACATGGTCTATCATTTTTTTTTTCAGAAACAAATCTCCAGCTATGGAAGTCTAGAAACGCTTTACTTTTTGAAAACCGCCAAGATTGCGCTTACGTAATACTTCGAAGAAAACGTTTCAATTTCCTTCGACGAGCCCAAATCGATAAAATTGTAACTCACAAATAACAGTTATCGACGCTGCCTCTCAGACTCCTCTTTTAATAACATTTTTAATTTTTGATTATGTAATTGTTTAAAAAATTAGTTTGACTTTGTAATTGTAAAAAAAATAAAGTTAAAATATAACGATTTTCGCGGTAAATTAATTAATATAAAGACGCGAACAACAAAATAAGAAAAACTGTAAATTTGTAAAAATGAAAACTTGTAATAAACAATTAAAAGTATCTGTTCTTTCGACAACCAATCTCGCATGTTATCCAACTGTCTCCAAGGTAAATAATCCTTTTCGGCCAGCTTCTACAGACGAGCGAACTACTTATCTCTGATGGTCCAGTCCACGGTCAGAAGGGGTCGAAGATGCTTTCCTTACATTCTACCAGAACCTGTACAGAAACGATACTGTGAGTACAAACGACTCAGACATAATTACTAACTTACCTGAATTATCCAGTGAAGACCAAGATTCCCTGACTCAGCCCGTTAACGGCCAAGAACTTACCGACGCCTTGAAACACATGAAATCTGGAAAAGCACCTGCCCTGATGGCTAAGGGGTCAAACTGTACCGGTTCCTATGGGAGTACATCTGTCCTATCCTCGTCAATTTGTTTAATACCATCATGTATGATTCTAGGCTTCCCAGTTCCTTCCGGGAAGGCCTAGTCACAGCGCTCTGTAAGGACAAACCTGAATTCTGGCGATCAATCACGCTACTTAACCTTTACCAGACTTTTGAGATCCGGATATCCAAAGTCGTCTCCAAAATTATCGGAGTAAAGCGCATAAATCCGTTCCACAATCTTATCATGCTACGTGACATTTTACAAGACACCACTAACCGTCAAGAGTCTGGATACCTTGTCGCCATCGATTTCCAAAAGGCCTTTGACTACATTGACCAAGAGTAGGTTAGGAAAGGTCTTGGACACTTTGGCTTCAAAGAACAGGTTATTTCCTACTAATCAATAACGAAATAACCGCCTCATTTCCAGTCCACCGTGGAGTACGCCAGGGATGCACACTCTCGCCACTCCTATTTTGTCTCGCACTGGAGCTATTACTAAATACTGTCTCCAAGTCACCAAATGTTATTGGTCTTAATTGCCCAGGGAAGGAAGCCTATAAACAGGAAAAAAATGTCTCACACGCTGACGACTAACTTTCTAGCCCAAACGCCGTCTTGTGTCAACCAAATTTTTACCATACTCTCCGACTTCTGCACTATCTCCGGTTGCAAAACTAACCTACAGAAAACGAAGATTTTCCCGATAGCAAAAAAACCCCGATGACTTACCCAGCTCCAGCCCACTGCGAACTTTTTCGCCTTCTGTCAAGATCATGGGGATACTTTTCAACCCCAAAGATGCAATACACCAATACAAGGATCAGGAGCGTGCCCGAAACCAACTTGTCAAACAAGTAGCCATACCAAAATTTACGTACGCTGTTCCCCTTGTATTTTTTTCTCAAGCCAACACTGGAAGAACTTACCAAACTCGCTTTCAATTTTATTTGGAATAACGCCCAAGAAACCGTATCACGCAAAACAATGTACCTCCATCCGGATAACGTTGGAATGGGAATACCAAACGTAACCAACGAACTTCGAGCTCTCGAATTCCCCACACACCAATTTTGCCTTCTATCCGAACACCGCGCTGTCAAAGATTCCGTCACTTACCATCTCTTTACCAGCAGCAAAATTTTTTTCGACATTCCTTGAATACCGAACAAACATCACGCCAGTATCATCAGAATATCATACCTACCATTCCGAGCAACTGCAGTCCTCATCAAGAAAGCCGATCCGACGTCCGTCAGTAGTAGGAAAGTCTATGTTCTGGCCCCAGGAGGCCCACAGTGGAGTCGCAGGAGGCAAGGAGCCGAAGGAGCCAAGGAGTTGCATGAGCCATTTTATAGCATACCTATCCTAGGGTTGTAACTCGGAGAATTTTCGCGGTTTTAAAAATTTCCCTTTGGTGTTTTTCTTGTGAAAAGTAGCCGTTAATCATTTTACTCATGGTTGTGAAATCGCATGAAGTTCAGATATTATGAGTTTGTTTACTCATTTGTGGAATAAGAAAATCTGTTATCAAATATGAGTCCTCATACAAATAATATGGTGTTGCAATCTTATCGGTTTGTTCATCGTTTACCTATATAAGTGGCGATACTTTCATCCTCGCATAGTGCGTCATGGTGATATAAAGGGTACAATTTTAAGATTGATATCTATTCTCGTTTAGACAGTTAACAAGTCACTCGCTGGTTTTTTAACTTGCTATTTAGCTCGCTAGGAGGGGTTTTACAACCACCGTGTCTGTCTGTGGGTCTGTCTGTCAGGCCTGCGAACGCGTTCGAATTTTCGGTGCAAAGTGTAATCACTGCGTACGCAGTTTCTCGAGATCTCTGCGTTCGCAGTTTCTCGAAGGGTTGGCAAAACCACCGTGTGACGGTGAGCGTTAACGGATCTATTTGCGGTTTGGTTTGGATGGTGTTTTTTCGCTCACCGTCGTGACGGTTTGGTGTTTTACGTTTTTGTAATGTTTATACGTAGGTTGTGTTTGTGTTCTGATGGTTGTGCATGTTGAGTCTGTTGTGTGTATATGGGCGTTTTCTCTCCAACTTCTTCTTATTGACTTTGGGACGGACCGAGTGCTGAGTGCAATGCTACCTCTCAACGTCCAATGGCAGGGTTTCCACCAGTTGTACACGGTATTCGTCTTAGTATCAATTTGCGATCGCATCGGGCGGGATTTGAACCCGAGACCTCCTGCTTGACAGGCGGACGTTCTACCACAGAACCACCGACACTTGTTACGCCTTATTGAAAATTAGACCTTCAGCTTTATCGGAAGCGTATTTAATAGAGTACGAAATTTTGGTTTAATTGAAATAGAATTGAAATTGAAATTATTGCATCGAAGAAATTCTAATTTAGCGTTTCTCTATTGATTAAAAACAAACGCGCCACCCAGGTTTCGAACCCAGACCATTCGGCTTGGCAGTCGAGCGCTCTACCACAGAACCACCGATAGCTCCTTAGGTTCACTGAAATTAAGACACGCATCGTAAGCATAATAGGTAATAAAGTCTTTTTTTATTAATGAATTTATGAAGGCCTAATCTGGTTTTTTTAAAAGTTAAATCTTGTTTTAGCGCAGTCAGCCGAGATAAGAGGGTTAAAGGGTAGACCCTGTGGGTGGTCCACTTTGTTGGTTTTTTTGTTATTTATTTACGGGTATTCTTAACGACCTATATATAGTTGTGTTAATTCAAAGGAGATAATTGAACGTTAATTGCTTTAAGAGCTGGCGGTTAGTCAAGTGGCTCTCTGTGCTTTGTTGATGGTAAGGTTTTTGCTTCTTGTAAATATATTTGGTGTGGATATTTGGATATCTACGATTTCTAACGCAGTCAATGATTTCCTGGGTGTGCGAGTCATTATATGATATTGGAAATTGGACGGCATTGGTCTTTTTCATGCGGTATGTGTCACAACGTCAACTGGAAGTCTACGAGCGTTGAAATAAAATGAGCGTTAAAGATGCGGCAAGTATTTCGTAAGCGAGCAAAATACAAATACCATCTGTAGATGTTTCTTTCATTAAAATTTGCTTAGTATTATATTCAACTGATAAACATGTACTGTAAAAAGGGTTAAATTCAATTGTGCATTGTTTTAGTGAGTCTAACTCGCTGTTGTAACTACTTAATTTACAATAATTTTTTTTCAGCGGGATGTCTATTTTGATATGGTTTTCACCTTGATTTATCACGTTAGCTCGAAGAAACTCCGCCGCCATTTTTTCATTATTTTCGAATCCGAACGATTTTACGAGACCTCCTGAGCTCTCATAGAGCTTTCGTAAAAATTCTAGACTTTATATCTGTTTAAAATGTATCTGGAACGCGTTTCCGAAAAAGTCTCGTATTTCTACTAGAGACGCCACATTTCTCGTTATTTATCGAGACGTTTTCGTCTCTGGAAAGGACCTTTAGTCTTTGCCACTTCGATTAATTACATAGGTGTCAATAATTGATAGAAAATTCTGTAAAGAAGACTTTGTAAGAGTGGCCAGATTTATCCTAAAGATGATTTGCTTTGTGTGCGAAACATTTTGAGGAGCAGTGTTTCACCAATTTGAATAAAAGGTTCAACTTCAAATAATATATCTTTCCATTTGAAATTTTTAAAGATACATTTTACAAAAAACACCCGCATTTGAACTGTTCGAGGATGAGCCTATATGCGAAGCTAAAGCACCAAACAACTCTAAATACAATATATTACAAAAATGATGGTAACATGTGGATTCTCAAAATTCCATTACAAATTAATGAACCTATACAAAAAGTCTTAACCATATTATGTGTCAAAAACATATTATAGAACCAATTTACGCAGTTGTTGAAACAACTGGTTTTTTAAGACCTATTGTCAACACGAACTGGTTAAAAAAATATTCAATAACCGTGAAACAAATGAATTTTTCTGAAATTCATAAAATAATGAGATTTACAAAGGATAAAAACTTCGAAAATAACGCGATTCTACGTTATTAACGTATCGATAAAATACCAGATCGAGAAGAGATTTTATATAACATATTGATATATCATTTAAAAATTCACATTAAAGTTTAATTTGAGTCACATTATATGAAATTAATTTTAATTATGACACTGAAACATTTTCGTTTCTGTCTTAGGTCACTAAAGGCAACCTTTTTAGAAACCCATTCGTTTTCCATACACACATGCAACAGTTATCTGCTATATTAAACGAAAGCTTTAGGTTTTTAGGATACAAAAACAAATATTATTATAATAAAATTTCAAAAGATAAGCTATTTATCTTCATCGGGCGAACAAGAATTGTGTGGTCATATGAAAACATTTTCCTAAAAGTAAACTTAGTATGATTTTATATTTTAAATGACAACGAACTCATGTGTTTGTCTTTTGCATCAGAATATTCTATCGGAAAATAATCAACAAGGCTTTTTCGGACGTTGGCCTTGGCGGGTGGCTTATCTATTTTATGTAATCGCACTAGTATTTTTTTTACCCGGGTTCAGTTTATTGTTTTTTTTTCGTATATAAGCGTGTGTAACATTATCATTTGTTTGAAGCAGTGGTTGATCGCTATGGTTTTATTATAATTTAATAAATACACAATTAAGTTAGAAAAACGTCCAGCGCTTGAATGCCCATGATCAAGGATCTTTTGTTGAATCTTGTTTTAGCGCAGTCAGCCGAGATAAGAGGGTTAAAGGGTAGACCCTGTGGGTGGTCCACTTTGTTAGTTTTTTTGTTATTTATTTTCGGGTATTATTAACGACCTATATATAGTTGTTTTAATTCAAAGGAGATAATTGAACGTTAATTGCTTTAAGAGCTGGCGGTTAGTCAAGTGGCTCTCTGTGCTTTGTTGATGGTAAGGTTTTTGCTTCTTGTAAATATATTTGGTGTGGATATTTGGATATCTACGATTTCTAACGCAGTCAATGATTTCCTGGGTGTGCGAGTCATTATATGATATTGGAAATTGGACGGCATTGGTCTTTTTCATGCGGTATGTGTCACAACGTAAACTGGAAGTCTACGAGCGTTGAAATAAAATGAGCGTTAAAGATGCGGCAAGTATTTCGTAAGCGAGCAAAATACAAATAACATCTGTAGATGTTTCTTTCATTAAAATTTGCTTAGTATTATATTCAACTGATAAACATGTACTGTAAAAAGGGTTAAATTCAATTGTGCATTGTTTTAGTGAGTCTAACTCGCTGTTGTAACTACTTAATTTACAATATTCTGAATAAATTAAACTCGATTGTTTTAAATTAAAATTAAAATTTTATACGGGGCAGGGTTTGAACCGAGAATACGTTTTTCGTAAATAACTCTGAATTGCGGAGATATCTTTGGGGGTCGTGTCGAGAAATTAATACCTTTAGGGACCATACTTCCGAGGAGAGGTATATTTTGGCTTGCCAACTTGTTAAACTTGCTATTTAGCTACAGTTAATATTTCTCTCGGTCATTTAGCTTTAGTTAATATTTATCTTAGAAGTATTAAGCTTTCAACATGTTTCTTTGCGATATATGTCCTAGCACTTTTACCGCGAAGAAAAATTTGCAACGTCATATACGCGATAAGCATGGAAATCAAAAGTTTCCGTGGCGTAGATGTGGAGTAGCATTTACTCGTCGGGATAATTTAGCTGCTCATCTGAAAAAACGTGTTCCCTGCCAACGTCAACAACTTAAGATCGTTTCCAGTGTGTGCGCAGGCCCATCTACCGTCCACGAAGGTTCCTGTATCTATAGCAGCGATAGTGCGACAGATTCGGACGGCTGCAAACCGAATTACGGAAGTTCCAGAGCCACAGACGGAAGTACCCCTAATTCCGGACGTTCCAACGTATCAGACGGAAAAGCCGCTATTACCGGATGTTCCAGCGAATCAAACGGAGTTTCCAGCGCATCAAAAGTGCCGCTAATACCAAAAGCGTCGCACGTCCACTTCGTAGTACCGTCGGAGCGGACAAAAGTTTATCCATCTCAAGTACCAACGCTTTCGTTCAGAGCCCAATCATCAACCCAGATCCAATGCCTCATAAACGTCCAGGTTCCGCTATCAATCATCCAACTCCCAAGAGACCACGTCCAGAAAATTATGAACCGCGTCTACTAGTCCAAAATGAAGATGACGGTGATGTGGATGACCTTTTGGGGTACCGACGGCGACGCTTCCCAAAATCCCATTCTCGATCATTGCAACAGTGTTAAAGATAGGGAATTCTTGTTGAATCAAAACGACGAGGGCATCAATGATTTCATGACCGAGTGGGAGAGGGCGCAAGAAAATATTGCACATGCAGAGCAACATCACGGTGACCAACCGGTCTTAATCAACCACCCGCTAGACCAGTGGGAAGAAATTCAAGCTCTCGGAGATGTGGTCTTTTCAGCACGTTTCACGCCGAGCAGAGTCGAGTCAGACCCGGATACATTTATCAACAGACATAGAGAAACAATCATAGCCTACCTAAAGAACAAACTACGGATGAAGAAAGGAATCAAGTTATATATCGCCATACGCGCACGCTTTACTCGCCCTCTTGCAAATGAAGACTGTATTGCGGAGGTTTTCCCGTATTTCCGAGGAGTTACAAACACGACGTTTTTGGAGACACAAATCCCGTGGCAGTTAGAAGAAAGCATCCTGAAAATTGTACAGTCCATGAGTGAATTTGAACATCAAGGCAGTGGGTGGATTCTTGACAGAATTTTATTCCTTAAATAAACATAATCGCGTACGCATCATTGAAAGGTGGGTCGTTCGTAGAATTGCCCAAGAAATTAGCAAACAAGAAGGCAGTAATAAAGGTGCGAAATAACGATAACAAGTGTTTTTTGTGGTCAATTCTTGCCAAGTTACACCCCGTGCAAAACAACCCGCAGTTGGTTGGAAAATATGTAGTTTATGAAAATGAACTTAACCTTTGCGGGATCGTTTTCCCATTTAAATTGGATTCGGAGAAGCTCAAGAAATTTGAAGAAACGAATGACCTATCAGTTAACATTTTTGCGTTCGAGAAATTTGTGTTCCCGCTTTACGTTAGCAACCGTTCGGTTGGCGAAGAAAGAGAGGTGGATCTCCTACTGATCACGCAAGGAGAAAAGCGCCATTTCTGTTTAATCAAAAGCTTAAGTCGTCTATTAAGCGATCACACAAAAGACTGCAGAAAAACGTGGTACTGTAGGAGCTGCTTACACCGTCACTCCGGAACAAATGCGGAGGCCAACTACCGAGAACATATCAAACACTGTTACGAAAAAGGTCCTCAGCTGATATCAATGCCCACCGAGGGTGCAACTTTTAAATTCTAAAAATATTGAGTGTCAAAAAGTAAGTTTTGTTTAGATTAGTTGTTTTCTTAATTATATTTCTAACGAATTAGGCGTTATTTTTAAAATAGGTTCCATATACCATCTACGCTGATATCGAGGCGATCCTGCCGAAAACGCCTACCTGTATCCCAAAACCCATCATTGTCGTCAACTTCAACGTTATCGATACACGTGTCTTGCGGATTTTGCTACGTCGTCGTCGGGCCTGATGGAACTGCTAGTAAACCTTTCACATACCGGGGGAAGGGCGCAACACAGCTACAAGAGGAGGAAACGGTTATAGGTGAAAAACTGAAGGAGTCGAAACCGATGAATTTATCGAGAGCTGAGCAGGTGTCATTTCAAGCGGCTACGCTGTGCTACACATGCAAAGATCCCTTCACAAAAGAGGACTACAAAGTAAGAGACCACGACCACTACAGCGGAGTTTAACGGGGAGCATGTCACAATTCGTGTAATTTGAAGCTCAAAGCGCCCCAGCACATTCCAGTGTTTATTCACAATTTCAGTCGATACGATTCGCACTTAAGTATTCAGTACATCGGGTCAATCAAAGACAAAAATATAAACTGCATCCCCTCCAATTCGGAGATATACATTTCTTTCAGCTTCGGTAGGTTAAGGTTTGTCAATTCCTGTCGTTTTCTGAATACGTCATTAGAAGTTCTCGTTAGAAATTTAGCGAAAGATACCCCGGACCAGTTCCGAATTCTAAACGCTACGTTTACCCCCGAACAAGTTCCGTTATTGCTGCGAAAGGGTGCTTATCCCTATGAATATATGACCTCGGAAGACAAATTCAAGGAAACGTCTCTCCCCCTAAATCCGCCTTCTACAGCAGTCTTTCAGATAAGGAATAAGTGATGATGATAACCGCCATGCGCAAAGTGTTTGGGAGACCTTCAAAATCAAAGATCTTGGTAAGTTTATTAAAATTTATCACATTATTTTACATGATTTAACGATGGTTTTTGATATGCGAATTCCACGATCTATATTGTACCGTCGATTCGGTCCATCTTGCCGATGTTTTAGAGTCATTCCGTAAAATGTGCATAAACTACTATGGACTCGATTGTGCGCACTCATATACCAGCCCAGGATTTTCTTGGGAATGCGCCCTTTATATGACAAAAGTAGAACTGGACCTACTTACCGATCCCAACATGCATCTAATGATTGAACGTGGAATCCGTGGAGGCGTCAGCATGATTTCACATCGCTTTGCCAAGGCTAACAACCCCTACATTGCCGATGACTATGACCCGAAAAAGCCAAATACTTTCATAACATATTTGGGTATTTTTTATTTTTTTATATTTTTCCCCGGTATACCATCCTCTCACCTTCGGGGTTTTTTTCTTCCAACGAAAAAGATGGTAACAATTTATATGGAACCGTAATGAGCGACGCTATGCCGACGAAAAATTTCAAATGGGACACCGAAGTTCAAATTTCAAACATCTTGAGGCATCCGGAAGACGATAAAGTTGGCTACATTTTGGAAGTTGACCTGCTCTATCCGGATAATCTGCATGCGGAAAAAAACGATTATCCTCTTGCCCCAGTATCCCGCCCCATTAAGACATCAGATTTATCAGACTTTTCCAAATTACAATTACAACACCTAGGTATCCCGGAAGAAGACAGCCTACCGAAATTGGTTCCAAACCTCGACGATAAAACCAACTACGTGGTCCACTATCGTAATCTCCAGTATTACGTCGAAAAGGGTATGCGCGTCTCCAAGGTGCACCGTGTATTGTCATTTGAGCAAGAGCCATGGTTGAGAAAATATATCGCCTTCAACACGGAGAAGCGGAGGTTGGCGAAGAACAATTTCGAGAGAGACTTCTTCAAATTACAAAATAATTCTGTGTTTGGTATGTATTCGCGTGCAATGCTTCATTCTATTATTTACTTCTTTACTTTTACCAGGAAAAACTATGGAAAACCTGCGCAACAGAAGTCAGTTCCACCTCGTACAAACGCCCGAAAAAGCTGTGAAGAAAGCGAATTCACCCGCTTTTGAAAGATTCGTAATATTTCAGAATGACCTGGTCGGAATTCACATGGCTCAAAAGAAATTGATGTTGGATAGGGGTCCATTAACTTGACCCCCCAGTAACGCGAATTTTTAGTTATTACTTATAAACGAATTGCACTCACCTTGCACCACCTTGCACCACAAAAATTAAAGCTTGCACCACTACGAGGCGGACGGTACTGGTAAAACTAAATGGGGGGCCAAATTAATGACCATCCCCCCAGATTTAGCATACACTTCGAATTTCAGCTTTAATAAATTGCACCCCTCTTGCACCATTTTGCACCACCAAAATTGGACCTTGCACCGTTATAGTTACGGAGTTACAAGAGAAACAAACTGGGGGGCTGACCATTAATTTAGCCCCCCAGTTTGTTTCTCTTGTAACTCCGTAACTATAACGGTGCAAGGTCCAATTTTGGTGGTGCAAAATGGTGCAAGAGGGGTGGAATTTATTAAAGCTGAAATTCGAAGTGTATGCTAAATCTGGGGGGATGGTCATTAATTTGGCCCCCCATTTAGTTTTACCAGTACCGTCCGCCTCGTAGTGGTGCAAGCTTTAATTTTTGTGGTGCAAGGTGGTGCAAGGTGAGTGCAATTCGTTTATAAGTAATAACTAAAAATTCGCGTTACTGGGGGGTCAAGTTAATGGACCCGTTGGGTAGACCGATCTATACCAGCTTTACCATACTCGATCTCTCCAAATTGCTCATGTACGGCTTCCACTACGATGTTCTTCGCGATCAGTACAAGGATAACGCAGAGTTATTATTCACAGACACAGGTATGACAGTCGAAATATTTTTAAAATTGCACTCTTTATAATTTTCTCTTTAATTACCAGACAGTCTAACGTATTGCATCCAGACGGACGACCTTTACTCCGATTTCCAAAAGAACTACCGACTACTATGATTTCTCCGGCTATCCTAACCATCATCCGCTCTTCAGTGACAAGAACAAAAAGGTTCTTGGAAAATTCAAAGACGAGGTTGACTCGGTACCAATTCGTGAATTTTGCGGTTTGAGACCGAAGATGTACTCAATACTTACGCTAAAGGGAGAACAGAAAACCGCAAAAGGCATTTGCAGACGAGTAATCAAAAAGTCAGTACGTCATCAAGACTATAGAGATTGCCTGTTGAACAGAAAAGTTACCGTTGCCCAACTTTTCCTTAACCCTCGTGATGACAAGCGCTTCATTCTACCAGACGGAATATCAACTTTGGCTCACGGTCACGTATCAACCCGCGAATGTAACTAAACCTTTCCGTGATCGTGCCGCGCTTGGTTAACAAAAAAATCCCGCGCCGCGTGGGGCCGCCCGCGAAACTTGTGATATGTAAAAACAAATGACAAATTAAAATACAAAATTATTTTAAAAACTTTATTGAAAATATCTTGTATATGAATTCTTCAATCATACGATCGTTTACATTTTTATTCTTATTTTTAAACCTGGAAACAATATCATACATTTTAATACCCCTACATCTATTCATAGCGAAATAAACAAAATGTCCACCGCATGTTCTACTTTTATTACTTTGAAGTTGTTTAGAATTAAAAGTAACGGTTTTGCTATTTCTTTCGACAAAATCATTAAATTTAAAATGGTCCGGAGGATTTCCGTAAGAGTCGTAGAATTCGGTATTACGATTCGACGAGAAATATATTACTGTCCAGTGTTCACCGTTGGTATCGATAATCCGGTTTTAACAATGTAAAGAGACGGAAATATCTTGACAAATTTCGGCAATTTGTCGGCCGCAAGAACACCGCGAAATAACCTTTTCGTGTAAGGATCCTTTCGCAATATTCTAGTCAATTGCAACGTGTCCATTAGCTTGTATAATCAAAGGCCACGTTCCTATTTTTATCAATTTCTACGAGGTTTTCATATTCGGCGTAGTACAGTACGGTAACAGTTTTAGGTTAATCTTTCTCAAACTTTAATTCTAATCTCACGCTTCCGTTCCTGATCAAGTAAAAGTGATCCGCCGAGTGAGAGAGATCCGCGGTGAGATCGTATACAAATAAACAATTTCCTTCAGCAAATTCTTCACGATTAATTAAATTTCGTTCATCAATATTAAATTGTCCAGTTTGAAGAAATAAGTTAATGTAAGATCTCATACACAAATCGTTCTTGAAGTTGGGAGAAAGGGGTTTATGGTGGATACAGGTGCCGTCAACGTATAAAGCAATATGGTTTACGCCAAAGTTTTGGAAATTAAAAGGAGATTTCGAATAATCCCCTAAATAAGCGCTTTGCTCTATTAATCCAATTACGACTTTCTTAGGAATTTGAGAGTTAAATAAGTTGTCGCGTGTAGACATTTTCGATCCGACCGGAATAGAGTAGGTGTTGCACTCACTCCTAATAATTGGATACTTCATGGAGCCACGTTCCAACGCTTTCGCGTGTGCCAGAATAATTTCCGGAATAAGTTTCACTTTTCTGATATACAACGACGCTGTTTCAAATTTAACTTTATATTTCTCGTCGCCTGACGAGTGTATGCAAAACTCATTCGGATTTTTGATAAACCTGAATCTGAGATCAAGCATATTCGGTAGAAAGCGTGATTGTTGACACATATCGATATGAATGGTTCCTATCATGTCAATTGTACCTTTCTTCGAAAATGACATCTATTTCTTAAACCCTTCGATGCTTGCCAACACGTCAAATTTCTCAGCAGTGTCTTTGTAGAAGAGAGAACTAGTCAAAAAAAACTTTCTTTAGCTGGTCCTCCGAACGTTAGTAGAGTTTGAATCATGCTTTTGTAAGCATAATTTTGAGCAGATGTGGTAACCGACCTCTCATTCATAATTAAATGAACCTCGCTGAATAAGCTGTGAAGGAATAGATTTACAGGACCAACGGTTTCTTTTTCGTAGTCGGGATCAGCACCACCAGATTTAACTATTTTTACTTGCACATGGAGGAGTGTCTTGGACAGATCTAAATAAGTGTCGGAGTTTCCAGGAATTTAGAAATTAATATCCGAATTTTCGTCTGCGTTAGAAACAGGATTGAATTCCACCCATTCTCCACTCACAATTCCGGTTTGCGTAAGCGGTACCTCAAATAGCTCTAATTCCGAGTTGGTACATTTTCCAGACTGATGATGAATTAGAGCCATTATTTCGAGAATATATCGGGATGTTTCGGTGTGTGTCTCGCTCGCTTCTTAGCAGTGACTGAACTGACGAGTTGAATCTTTCGGCGCTTTCTTTTTATACCGTTTCCAGACATTTTTTGTTTCACCATGTCCTTTAATTTCGAAAGGGTTTCCTTCCCGATAGTCGTACCGTGATTTTTCAATGAACTTCTTATCGGAACACCACTGGCAACATCGTCCGCCACTCTAGCGCCAGTTTTAAGAAAAAAAAATTCCGAAGAATAAAGCGCCCTTTCTCAACATAGGGACAGCTTTTCGAAAGGCCGACGCTAGTATATTTCCGAGTCCATAGCCACGTTGCGTCGATGACTCTTGATAAAATTGAATTGAACCGTTCCCGACTTGCGATTGATAATAGTGGTTATAATTAATAGCATTATTTGAACCGAACCTCACTTGATTTAAATAATACTTTTCGTAATCTGACTCGCCTTCTCTAGATGTTATTTTCATGGTGCGTTCGCTTCAATATCTTACAGATAAATGAGGACTCAACACATTAGGGTTCCCTTTTATAATGGCGTCCACATTCGTCTAGGTCTAAAATGGAGGGTGATATGAACTTTTCCTCTTTCGAACTGAACTGGTAAACCCATTTCCGACAAAATATGAATTTCGATGGTTTGAAATCTGTTGGTGGCCACCGGAATGTAATGCGGTTTGATGAAATCTCTATCTACGGTGTCACCGTCTTTACCCTGAACGCTGACAATTCTTAAAAGCGGTGCGTTACAGTCACCTACAGCACGATTTTCTACAATGTCAGAATATATAAACAAGGAGTGAAGTCCAACATCCATATCGACGGTATACTTCGTTAGCGTTTCCTTTCTGTTAATAGTGAAATGCTCTTCAATATTTCTTGTAAATCCAAGTATTGTCACTAAGTTCCCCGACATTTTTAAATAAACCTTATTTTCCAAATTCACGTAAACCTTTCTCAAGTGTTTCACGTATTTAAATATGACTGGCAACACACGTGACTCCGTGGCGCTTATAACAGAAGCGCGATTTTTATCGAATTCGAATTGAATTAGTTCTAGGAGATCTGTGACGCATCCGTAATAACCTTTTGGAACGTCGACATGAGTCGGAAACTCGCGTTCATTGTTCTTCGAAAGAGTTACGATACAATCAACTTTAAGATTGTTCCATGTTCTAGGATAGCTAATCTCAGCTAGACCCACCTCGTAAGAACCGTCCAGTTGAACGCATTCCTGGAGATACGTATGAAATTTGCTCATGGTATTTCCCTCGAAAAACTTCGAAGATGAATCCGATGGTAATGTGATGTAGAAACTCATACTACGATAATTTCTTTAACACAACTGTCGAACGAGGGTGGATATCCTTTCCAACGTACAAATTTCTCAACTTGTCCGTCAGGAATCCGTCTGCTTCTTAAAATCTTGGCAATTATAAACGGATAATTTTCCAGGTCTTTACTGACTCGTTGTATTTCCTCCTTGTAGAAAACGCCCAAAATGAGCTCCGAGTTGAGATCACTTAGCTTATATACCGGCGAAATTCTTGGAATTTTTTCCACGACACGGAATAATTCTTCCGTCCAATTTCCTAAATATCCCTTTTCAAATGTTTTCTTATTTTTACTTATTCTAACTATGTCTCCGATATCAAAAGCAAAAGAAATCGGCGGGGAAAAATTTATCTTCCCATATAAAGTCTTCCAAACTTTTTCCGAATTTTCCGGGGAAACATCAACTGGTTTACATTTTATAGAGCTATGAAAATTGTTGTTGTACGATCTCACAAGTTCTTTCAAAATATTTATATATTTATTTGTATTATTTTTAGTAAAGTAACGATACATTCGTTCTTTCAAGGTCCTGTTGAAACGTTCCACAACCGACGCCTTTGGTTCCGAGTGCGTTGCGAAAAATTGAATGTCACTTTGTTTGAAATATTTTTGAACAGTGGAACACACAAACTCACTGCCGTGATTCACTTTGTACTCTTTTGGGTCGACGTCCCGACGTTAGTATATTTTTAAAAGCCTCCACCATTGTTCTTCCCTTCTTATTTTTCACTACCACTACAAATGCGAACTTGCTGAAGACATCGATACAGCAAAGCAAATACCTATACCCATTATTCACACGGGAAAAACTTTGTAAATCAGCCAAATCCACTTGCCATTGCTCGTCTATACCGTAAACAATAGTTCGGTTCCTCTGAAATACACGCCAAACAGGTTTGTGCAGCGTGTATGTATCTTGATGTTTAACGAAATTTTTAATTTCCTTTAACGTTACTTTTAGTCCTTTTGATTTAGCCGCTTGATATAGCGCGTTGACACCCCCAAAGGAACCGGGCTGCCAAGCATCGAAGTATATATCTTCTAATCTATGCATTCCGCGTGCAGTTCACGCTACTATAGTAATGAAACGCAAACTCGAATAGTTCGAAAATAATAATTATAGCTACGATTAAGATCGCGGTCAGTACTTTCAGATATTTAAAAAACGAATGAGTAAGACCGTTTACTACAGCAGCTTCCATCGCATTACTGTCCATTATGGTGGATAAGTTGGAAATGAATAGAAACTATGATAGTTTTCATAATAAGTAAATTTTATTCAAAAGGTTACAAGACAATCCAATTTTGGAACCCGCTACCAATCATATTATCATCATTATTGTCAGATTTTAAATCTACAGCATCTTCCATTTTACGTTTGTTTTTATTTTTATTAAGTATTATTTCCCTAAATAAGGATTTAGGAACATTTTCCTTTACTAAACAATGGTAGAACTCGTCAACTCCGGGAACGAGTTTAATTTTTTTAGAGTTTACAGCCCAATACGCCAAAAGATCTATAATATGCGAACCGGAAATTGCGTCACCCCGATGTATTAATTCACCATTTTCGTTAAACTTAATATTTGTAGATTTATTTATCCATTTGTACAACGCCAAGCACTGGTGAATATATTATCCAGGTATAACAGAAGCGATTTGCGTTTCCCAGTTTTTAACCAAAGTTTTTTATTTTTCACTATCTTATTGAGGCGTTACTGTAATTTGTGATTAAAAATATTTAGTTTATGAGTTTGATTCAATTTTCTTCGTTCCATAACATTGCTACGGTCGGTGTGTAGTTCGAGCAGAGAATCCACTTTCCTTATCTGCTCGTGATTTTTCCCCGCTTCGGTACTTCCAGTTTGGAGTCTTCTAAAAACGTCTTCCGAAACTAGCATCATTTTCCGAGCCATCACTTGATTGCTTTGCTTATAACGGCGCCTGCCACTGAGCTAAGAATTGAGAGGATCGGGGCCAACAAAATGGGCAAAAATCCACCTGTTTGATTAAGAATCTTTCTTCTCCTTGATGGGGATAACTTTCGATTGAATTTACGAAGAACACTACGATGTTTATTCAACCGCTTCTTATACTCGTCTGAATTTTTAACTGAACCCCGTAAAACATTCAAACAACATTCAGCTAAGGTTTTTAACTCTTCATTGCTGGCGTTTTTAATGGCGGATTTTCTTTGACGCGCTTTCCCACTGGATAAATATTTCAAAAAGTTTATATTTTCTTGCACCCTATTCGACGGAACCATGTCGCGATTTTATGCGCTTTAACGATGGCCCAGCGATTGGGATCTTGATGGAACTCGCAATGTTCTGGTGGATTTAAACAGTAAATGGTTGGAAGACGGGGGCAGCTCAAGTCTTCAACGTTGCTAATGTCAGTCTTTAAAAAATTGGAGAAAACTTCAGCTTTTTCTACTCCTTTGCAATAGAATTTAGTGACTCTCTCAAGGATAAGTTTCGCGATGGTTTGTCGACTGCTATAAGCGTGTTGTCCCTCGATTCAACGTAAGTCGCAAATGTTCCACGTAAGCCATCTGCACTGTCTTTTATCCTCCGGCGAAAGATCCGAAAATGGAAATAGCGGTCTGAATGTCCATGCTTGATAATCTCCCGTTTCGTTTACGTAAAGGGCCACTTCCTAAATGATCCATTCACCTCTCGCTCTATACAAGTTCGCTTCGATAAAACCCGTCATTTCTCGGTAGTGCAATCTATCGTCAATTATGTTTCGTTACAAGAAGACGCAACGGTTTAAACGGTCCCAAGGAAATAAAAATTTACTTACATTAAAACGTCTTAAAAGAGAGGTTCGCTTGAGCTCTTTGGAGGTTTTCCTATTGGCAGCTTTTCGGATCAGAATGATTTTCCTCCAGGATCTCCCTCGCTTTTAAAGGAATCTCATAGGTTGAAGTTTGAGTAAATATTGATAACAACGCCATATGTAAAGTACCACGTCAGTTGGTATACCCCAATCAATTTTCCACATAAATCTAATCGGGTAGATTGAGAAATTGCTTTTACCCCTTCATTATCGCCATATTGTAAATAAAAATTTCACCCGATTGATTATTTTGGTAAATATATGGCCGCTTGCTCTACCGGTATAATTCCAGACCAAAGTCTCTGTTTGTCCTGCGTATTTGGTTTCAGATCAACCGTATGGTTCAGCTACGGCTTGCTTGAACGCGTCTATGACGAATTTGCTATTTCCTGTTGATATTTGTTTTGCGATATGATAAATAGCTGACTGGTCACGCGGTGATTTAAAAATAACTAAATAGTGCGCATTAAGGTTCAAAGTTCGTATCTCTTTACCGGGGTAGTACAAGTTTTGCATTAGAATCAAGATTGAGGTATTACGGTGATGGCTGACCCTAACGAAGAGATTTGTCACATCTTTGTTATTCGCAATCTCGCAAAGCAAATCATCAAGTCTTACCAAATTCTTTATATTCGGATAGAGAATATTTACGTCTAAAAGTCCTTCAAGAAATTCCACAGCTGAAGAGTGACGCAGTACAGAATTAAACAGGGTAGATTGATATTCAGTGTAACACCATATTACTCTCTCGGGAACTGGTGATATACATATTTGCATATTGTTTATTAGGTTTGCCACAAACACGGACTTTCCCGATTGGGTTGCGCCGCTTATTATTCCGTTAAAAGGGTGCTTTAGGCTTAGGTCTATTTCCATGACTATTAATGTCGAGGAGCGGAGAACAAATGATTTTTATTGAGCAAATTTGTTTTATTTATATGAGCATTTTCTTCGAAGTACAAATAATAATAGTTAAAATTTCTTTACAAAATTCGTGGCTCAGAAATGTTTTGTTTAGAAATACATTATGTGAGGAATTAATATCGAGAGACTTAACGGCATCCGGGAAGGATGTCTCCACTCTCTCGGACCATTCTTGAACTAAACACTCATGTTCTAATTGTGATGGTAAGGAATACATACAACCGTTACACTTCAATCGAATTGATTCGCGTAGTTGTGACACCACGTTATTTGCAATAAGGTCACGAACACGTATGGTTTCTCCTGAGATAGTCATCACATTTTCGTACTTCCCAACCAAGTTCCTCCACAGCTCGAGTCCGATGTTAAACCCCTTCTTCGTCAGGAAGAGCATTCTGTTTTTCTTTCCAGTTCCAGGGACCATCTCTCGAATGTCGTCTTGATAAGTAGACGTCTCGATACGTTTGGTTGCCGAACCTTCGATGAACGATGTAGAGGGTTGGATAATTTCGCTTTCCAAGAATGATGTGATCACCGTCCGTCTGTTCCATAACTCCGTTGTCGAACTTGGAATTTCTACGTTATTAAACAGAAAATTATACGTACATTTTAGACTCCGTTGTTCCGTCTTCTTCGATGTGGATGTCGTTGAAGAGAATGATGGTAGGGCACATTCGTTCGTCTTTTATACTCAATTAATAGGATAAAGGTCGATTTTGATATCATATATAAACGTCATTGGGTTTTCCAAGATGCATTTACGTTCTCCAAATGTTTGTTTTGATTTCGATTATCAATTCAATTTTTTTTTTCGGGGTAAAGGTTTTCATATTAATCTAATTAATGTTATTACACACTGTGTTTATCTCATATGGAAAATTTAAATGTGTCTTTAAACCCTTTATCGTTCTGGAATCTATGTTGTAGGTGATTTGATATCCGTTTGACAAAAATCGGGGATAAAACTGGTTCAAATTTCAATTTAATAAGCATAGTGAAATATTGTTCATTTCGGGTGAAGTAAGGTACACAGACACACGAGATTTTCGACCAAGTGTTATATTTATTTGATACCTTGGGCGATGAGGAATATTTGGGTGCAAGAATTATGCGGCGCAAATTTATATTCGCGGAGATATTTAACTTTAAAAATTTAGATTTTTCAATGGATGTTTACTAAAAATTCCTGATTTCGAATTTTTAGATAACGTAGAACACCTGACGGTTGGACGATACTAGGTGCGTTTGACTATGTACTGTCCTCTCGGTCGCGTTATAGACGGCCCATCGCTTTTTTTAGTATGGGGTTGGTGTGGCGCCGCGCGCCCCCAGCGCTCGAGCGAAGTGAGTGCGCGGCGCCGTCAGGCGCCAATAAGGGGAACGCTTGATATTCGTCGTCGTGGGTTTTGAGGCAGTGCCATTTATTCTATGTTCCATTCATTTGGTTTTAAAAGGTGTTGTCACACGTGTTCTGCTTTTTTTAAGATATTTTAATTCGTCATAAAGAGCGAATTATTAGGATGTCTTCATTAGAAGAACAAGCGGGCCCTTCAGGTTTTAAGGGAACTGTTAATTTGGCTGGTAGTGGCAGTGAAATGTCAGAACCTGAAGAAGAATTTCCTTCTCAAGCAAGCGAGGTAACCGTTTCATCAGATTCGAATAGTGGTATTGACGAAGGAGAACTATTCGACATGTTTGAAATCGATAGGTTATACAAAAACAAAGACAAATCAAACCGGGGTCCATACGAACAGCATTGAAGGCCTTTGGGCACATGCTAAAAGAGCAATTCCCTCGGCCGGCAGGAGGAAGCGCTTTATTCCGGGTTATTTGGCAACAGTCATGTTCAATAGTAGGGCAAAAAATCAAGGGAAAAACCTCTTTTTGGCTTTTTTAGAAGCTGCTGCAACTTTGCATTCCCCAACGCCTTAAGCACACAAAAGGACGGTTTACTTTTTTCATTGGTTCTACTGCACTGAAAACCACTTGAATATTTCGGAAATAAAATATATATAAAATAAAAAAACGTGTGTCTGTGTACCAAATTTTTGCCTTTATTTCTTAGAACATGATTCACTCGATCTTCGTAGGGTATAGAATGTACAGTAAAATCAGAGAAGCGGATGCACTTCATTATGAAAAAACCGAATGTAACTAAATGAAATAAATGTCTTTTATACCGTCACTTCTCTGTCCACTAAGTGTCTATACACCTCCTATGTTTAGTTATCAGTTCTCTAAGTCGCTATATGCTCTACAATTTCAGTTATCTGTCCTCTAAGTACCGATATACCCTAAAAGTTCAGTTCTATGTCCTCTATGTACCGATATACTCTCAACGTTTAGTTATCTGTCCTCTAAGTACCGATATCAAAAACATACCATGCCAACCCCTAGTATAGATAAGCTAGGATAAAAAAATAGACATCCCTAGCATAGATAAGCTAGAAAACTCGCCAAGGTACTACCCTAAGATAAGTCGCAATCATTAAAGATAAAAATTTACAATGTCAACATCACAAGAAAAAATACCAAATGAAAAATTTTTAAACCGCGGAAATTCTCCGAATTACAACCCTAGGATAGGTAAGCTGTTCAATGTCGATATCACAAGAATTGTATAAGGACTCATATTTGATATTAGATCTTCCTATTCAACAAATGAGTAAACCAACTCATAAAATCTGAACTTCATGCGATTTCACAACCATGAGTAAAATGATAATCGTCAACTTTTCTAAAGCAAACACTAACGTTTAAAATTTACAATGTCAATATCACAAGAAAAACACCAAACGGAAATTTTTAAAACTGCGAAAATTCTCAGAGTTACAACCTTAGGACAGGTGTGCTGTTCAATGTCGATATCACAAGAATTGTATAAGGACTCATATTTGATATTAGATCTTCTTATTCCACAAATGAGTAAACAAACTCATAAAATCTGAACTTCATGCGATTTCACAACCATGAGTAAAATGATAAGCGTCTGCTTTTCTAAAGCAAACACTAACGTTTAAAATTTACAATGTCAATATCACAAGAAAAACACCAAACGGAAATTTTTAAAACTGTCAAAATTCGCCGAGTTACAACCCTAGGATAGGTATGCTATAAAATGGCTCCTGCAACTCCTTCAGCTCCTTGCCTCCTTCGACTCCTTTGGGGGCCTCCTGGGGCCAGAACATAGACTTTCCTACTACTTCCGTCCTCCTACAAGAAAACAGTAAATCAATAAAAACCACACTTACCAGATCCATAATTACCGTTCCACGAGTCGTTTCTCTAGAGCCACACATGAACTGGGACCTCGTCTTTCGTCGAGGCTCCAGTCGCTTCCTCGAGGGCTCACGCCGACTCTTAGCCCTTAAGATCATCCATAACGCCATCCCGACCAAAGACGCCTTTTTCATCCGCATCATGTCTAATACTAGATCCTGTCCTTTCTGCACCAGCAATGAAACGCTACCTCACCTTCTTTATGACTGCTAGATTCCTAAACTCCTTCGCAACCATACACGCAAATTCTTCAGAACCCGCCATTTATCCTGGCCAACTTCACGCCTCTTCCAGTTCCGAAACCTGCCATTCACATTGCCATTACCATCCTGGCCGAACTTAACTTCCAGGTGTGGGAAAGCCGTAACCGCCTCATTTTTGAGAACAAGCGAGACATCGCCAAAGTAGTCCTCGAGCGAGTCAGAATCAACCTTCTACGCCGAGCAAGAGCCGACAGTCACCATCTGTCAGAAAATCAGTTTAAAGACGAATGGTGCAATGCCCACATTCCGGTCATCGAGCGATTGAACAATAATTTTAAACTTCTATTTTAAAGAAGGTTTTTTATTGACTTTTAACTTAACGTAAGAACAAAACTCTTTTTGCACCTTCTATTTATTTTTATTTGTACTTTCGGTTATATACTTTTAATCATACTTATTCACAAATTAGATCGTACCAATGTATTTCTTAATATGACAGTCAATTTAGCTCAAAAATGGGCATAACCTAGAACAAATTACAATAGTTTTGAAAATTAGTGATCTTATAGATTTCGGGGCGCTCTTTCACGTGGTGAGTTGTCCCGCGTTCTCCGGCGTACGCTAGAGCCGCTATCTTGGAAAATGACAGCTCAAAATAATAAAATAAATTATAACGTTTTTCCTATTAAAGTTACAGACTCAGGACTGGTTCCAATTGATTTATAAGGACAATTTACACATAAATACACTTTATTAACTATTAGGGTCACTAAGAGTTCACACCCCCAGTAGAAAAATTTAAAAAAATGTAACAAAAGCTATAATGTATCTTTATATTTCAATGCACCCATTTGCAAATTACATACAGCGAAAGAAACATTTATTAAATGCCGAGTACAAAATTTTTATTGCGTTTTTCTTTTACTTTCGTTTTCTAAAAATGCACGATTGAGGTTGGTGGCGCCAGCTATTATCAGTACAAAAATTAAAATTCTATACCAATTGTGTTATCTCTGTAAAGTCATCTTTCCCCCATGCCATATGAGCATAGGTCTATATTTAACCAAATAATATATTATGTTGCGTCGTTCAAAGGCTTTGATTTAAGACACCTTTAAGAATTGACAAATGTCGCCAGTTAACTTTTAAAACCAAAACTAAAAGTAAAACTTTCTTTATCTCGGAAATCGTGCAGTCTATTCATTGATTTTAATGGTCATGAAACGTGCCTTCTCCTTTTAAACATGTCGTGTTTTATGTGGTGAACAATTTGGTAATCGAGCGACTTCAGAAGTTGGGAGAGGTTTAAAAACTTTAATTGAAGATAGTGTAAGACAGAAACAAAGAATTCGAAAAAGTCCAATCAGTTCACCTTCATCGTGATTGTCGCAGAGAATATACAAGATAAAATATATAGTGCGTGCTTCACTTCCTGTGACCTCTACAGAGGCTACAGTTGGTGATGTGTTACTTAGGTCCGATACTCAAAATTTTGACTTCAAAAAAAGTTGTTTATTTTGCTGTTAAGAAGCCGTCAGTGAATGTAAAACGAGGTTTGACCAAAGAAAACTAGTTTACGAAGTGCGTACTATGCAATTTAAACAAACTGTTGAAAATCAATCTCGGGTACGAAATGATCATTGGTCGCGAAAGGTGCAACTTCGTCTGGATAGTGCAATCGACCATGTGGCAGCGGAAGCTCGTTATCACAAAACTGGCTACACGAAATATTTAACTACAAGTGTAAAAAGTAACTCTATTGGTCGACCCCCAGACCAAGAACGTTTGGACGCATTTGAATCTCTTTTCAACTATCTTTCCGAAAATTCCGATGAATGCCAGTATTATCTCACGGAACTTGAAGAAAAAATGAAATCTTTAGCTAACGTTGATACTAAACCTTACTCTCGAAAGTACCTGAAACAAAAACTTTTTAACCGTTTCGGTAGACAAATTATAATATCCGGATTAAAAGGCAAAAACAATATTGTTACATTCCGTGAAATTCAGAAAGGATAATAACCGATTCGTGGTATTTAATAAAGGCTAAGAACGAGATAGACGAACGATCCAGAGTAATAGAAGCTGCAGGGAAAATTATGAGAGAAGATATTCAATCGGTCACTTACGATTGTAGCAAATATCCTTCTGAAAATGATATAAAAACCGGTTCAGGGGAATTGGTACCTAGTTCCCTTAATCTACTGTTAAAAACTATATCAAAGAGTAGTAATGACAGTAAATTGAAAGCTCTATGTCAAGCTATCATAACATTAACCAGACAAAGGTCGTTTCTTTCACAAATTCAACTTGCACATGCGGTACACTTACATAAACAGACTAGTATGAAATACATAGTTGACATGCTATCACATTTAGGATTATGTTCGTCGTATCACGAAATTCAGCGCTTTGAATCGAATATTTTAACGTCAAGCTCTCCAAACATTTTGGAATCGGCCTTTAAGCAATTTAATTGTAATAGATAATGCCGATGTTAATGTTCGAACCTTGGACGGATACGGTACGTTCCACAGCATGGGTGGCATCATGTGCTTGACTCCGGACTCTTCTGTTATAACTTCAACAGTTGTTCCCAGAAATATGAATCCAGAAACCACGGAAACTGCTGGTTCATTTGGACAGATATAACTCAAACATTATAAGAAACCGAAATAATCTGGTTTAGGTAAAATGAAAATCAAAGAAATGCAAGAACCCACTCCAAGCACCCTCTTAAAAGCCTCGAAACTTGATATTTTATATTTGACCGATTCCATTTTAAAACAACCCCAAATAAGTCCAGAATGGAACGGATACATGCAAGCAGCTTTTACTTTTGATGAAAATTACGAAGTTAGTTAAATTATGGTTCTACCTTTCGTAAATCTAAACCCTAGTGACCCTCCTACCATTTACACTTCGCTACTCTTTGCTGTAAAACAATGCAATATTTTTGGTCAGAAAACGTGTATTGTCACTTTTGACCAACCATTCTATATAAAAGCTTCGGAAATAGTTCTATCGTCTGAAGACATCTCTTCGGTAGGTTGGGTGGCTTCCACTTAGTAATGTCCTTCCTGGGTGCCATTGGCTTTATTATGGGAGGAAGTGGCATGGCCGAAATGTGGGAAACCGTTTACGACAAAGCATCAGTTCACCTTATGCTAAATGGACACGCTTATTCACGTGCGGTGAGAGCACACTATTTGACACAGAAAGCCGTATTTCAAGAAATTTTAAAGCATTTACAAACTGCAACTTGTACTGAAACCACGAAGGAGGAGATCGCTAAATTACATACCGAGTTCATGATGAACCAGGTTACAATCGAAGAAGTGTACGACTGCAATTATCTAGAAGAGCTACTAAACTACACTGCGGTTGAAGTGAAAAAGTTGAAAGCGAGCGGTCGTACCCCTGGATTATGGCTTACTTCGAGATGGTTTCGTTATTACGTCTATTTATGAGATCGGAACGAACTGGGGATTGGATGCTTCAAATCCATTCCTTTAAGGAGATGCTTCCTTACTTTCACGCCTCAGCCCATTTAGCCTATGCCAAGTCTGCTCACTTATACGTCCAACAAATATGAGCGGTTCGTAAATCAAGGTTTTTTCACCGTTCAAAGAGCAAATAGAAAGTGATCTGGCATTTCTTCAGACATGACAATTGAGCAAGTTCTTAAGATAACAATGAAAGCAAACGGAGGTCTGACGAGAGGTCGCGGATTAACCGAAAGTGTCATAGCTAAGTGGATTTTAACAATGCCAGTTTGCGGTCAAGTTAGCGAAGCTTTTGAACAATACTGCGTAGTAGCAGCGACTACTTCCGAGCAACATGTTGAATTACGTGAATCTCGCCAAGGTAGAAACTTGGCAGTTTTTGGCTGGTTAAGAGATCACTCTCCTTTCAGGTACGATAATTCAGACCTAGAAGCTTTGGATAGTGGAGCTATAGCGGACGAAACTATTAACTGCGATCGTTCCAAAGAAATTGGTACAAAATCTATGCACTGAACTATTGTTGCAAAATTCTCCGAAGTGAAATTAAAACGAAACGATAAAGTTAGACCGTTATCAGCAATGAATACCGTCGTTTGCATTAGAGAAGAAGAAATACCAGTAGACACGCATCAACTATTTAAAAGAATCGTGTGTGCTTAACAACGAGGAGCTGATCTTGAAAAGTATTTTGAGTTCGAACTAGCACCAACAGCTCCATCGTTGTTTAACTATTATTCATTCTGAAAAACAAACGAGCCAGTCATGGCTCAAATTTTGGAACCGAAGCATTTCAATCAAATCGTTTTAGATGGAGGATTTCTTCTTCATCGCGTCGTATGGCCTCGTCTCACTAACGTTTAGTTATTTTTTTCCTTATACGTGAAATACGTGGAAACACATTATGGATTCAATACGGTTATTATTTTTGATGAATATAGTGACAAACCGTCCACTAAGGGAGAAGAACAACGTAGACGAAGTTCCAAAACTACCGCGGCTGATATAACGGTGGAAGAAAATAACATAATAACATCTCAAGAGACATTTCTTCGTAATTCAAAAAATAAGGCGTCTCTTATCACCAATTTAACTAAAAGAGTCTCAACCTCAATTAACTTAGCTATGGGCGACAAAGAAACTATCGTTGCTGTGGTTGGAGAAGACACAGATCTGTTTGTGTTGGTAGCACTTTGGAACCCCAATAACCATTGTGGCCGTATCTATTTTCACAAACAAGTACATGGAAACGTTTCAGACAAAATATATGACATAAGTGACATCCAAAAAAAACCATGGGACCTACAAGAAATGTTTTGCTTTTCCTTCACGCAGTCACCGGTTGTGACACAACTTCTGCAAAGGTAAAAAGAAAGCGTTTAATTTACTTCAAAAGGACAGTTCCTTAGAAGAAAAGGTGTTTATTTGCGTCGCGCGATGCTAGTCACAATGAAGTAGAAGCGGCGGGAGAAACGTTTTTACTAGCACTGTATGGAGCTGAAGGTACTAGCACTCTTAACTCCGAAGATACCAAAGTTACATTAAAACTACCGCGCGTAATCCAATTACGTCAAATTTCAAGTTAGCTCTTCTTCCACCCACAAACGCGTAGTGTATTTTCAGGTACAAAATTAACTTGGAAATCATTTGAATCCGACATACTGGGGATGGAAATTGGTACGAAATGAACTGAAGCCAGTCGTCACGACACAACAGCCTGCCCCAGTTGAAGTCCTCAACATGATAGCTTGTAAATGCAAAGAAATATGTGATAACAAATGCGAATGTAGAAATACTGGTTTGGTGTGTTCTTCCTTGTGCAAATAATGCAAAGGTTTATCTTGCACCAATGAAAACACGGATGTCTTGGATGAAATCGATTCTGAAATATCCCGGGCTACAGTATTATTCCTACTAAATATTGTAAATATCAATTTTAAATATATTATAAGAATAAATCATTGCTTAAACGTAAATAATGGTCATTATTATCAACCACAGTTAACAATTAATATCTTTTATAACAAAATAAAGATAAATTATAGCTTTTTTTTTACTTTTTTTCATTTTTTTTCAATTGGGTTTGTGAACTCTAAGTGACCCTAATAGTGAAACATATTTTTTCAAAAGTCGGAGAGAGTATATTTTTATGGAAATTGCCCTTATACATCGATTGAAGACAGTCACGAGTCTGTACCGTTAATAGGAAAAACGTTATAATTGATTTTATCACTTTGAGCCGCCATCTTGGAAAATGGCGGCTCTAGCGTACGGCGGACAACGCAGGACATTTCACCACGTGTAAGAGCGCTCCAAAATCTGTAAGATCACCAATTTTCAAAACTATTGTAATTAGTTCTAGGTTATATGCTATATTGACTGGCCTATAAAAAAATATGTATATTTTTTTAACAAAATTTCGTTCAAGAAACCATAACAAAAACAATTATGTTGGAAATATCCAACTAAATAACCTGCTCTTATTTAAAAATAAGCTTTAACAAGCAGGAAATGACTAGGGTAACCTTTATTTTTTATAATAAACAAATTCAGTACCTGTTCTTAACCTCGGTGGGAACAGACGTATCGTTTTGAGCTCCACAATTTTTAAATATTTTGATAGTTTTAAACGGTTTTTAGCGCTTTCCGCCATTTTCTTGGGGGCGTTTTGCGCTTAAGGCGTTAAGCCTTGTTTTGTGTTTAGCCATTTTTAACTGAATTTTAATTTATATTCAGCCGTATTCTGCATGACCCCATAGGCAAAAGAGGAACTGCCCTCTCGCTTTCTAGGTATCCATAAATCACAACTGGGGGAGGCATAGGGGTAACATAAAATGCTGACTTGCACTGTGCTTGAAAACCAGTTTTTTTGTGACCCCTATGCCTTTCCCTGTTGTGAGTGAAGGATCCCTTTAAGAAGCTCCGGTTGGCTGAAATGTTTGGCGGGAATTCTCTTGCCTTTGCTTTTTTATTTGCTGTGGTTACGTCATGAGTGTTATGTAACATTTTGACCACCGGCGCTTGTTCCGCCATTTTGTTATAATTTTTAACTATGGCGCTTCCCGGAGCGAACCTTTTACAACTGTCGGCCACTACTTCAAGAGATGAAGCATTCCTCTCCGAGGTATCAGCTACTCGAATCAAACTGTCCCTTATTTCTTGCTGAGTTTCCTTCAACACCAATATTTCAACTGCAAGCTTTTTTCCTCCGATGCAAAACCGTCCAGGGCATCACCAATTCTCTCCTTGTACGGGAGAGAACGTTTCCTTGAAGACGGAACTATAAGAAGAATAGGGTTGAGCGTCAAGTGGAAATTTCCCTGCCTACGACTGATGAAGGCCAAGCAGCCCGAAACTGATTTGATGAAAGCGTTCTCAAATCAGTCTCATATATTATAAAACCATCTCCCCAACAGGTATTGCCCTTTTTTTGCAAATATTATTCATACTAATGTTGTAAATTTTATTCCGGCATATGACACCTCTGCAATTAGAGCTTTAACCCTCTCTTCCAATGGAGTAAGTTCTGGCAAATCAAATGCTGAACCTCCGCCAGTTTGTCTAATCTTCGCATTTATTGAAGCAGCTTTAGCCCGGACACTAGATTTTAAAGTATTCCACTTCTTACGGATGTCAGAGGGATTCCTATCTTGAGAGCCAATGCCGTTGACTACGTGAGTTATTTCGATCCATAATTTGTGGTTTGTGCTGCTGGGTGTTCAGACCACTTTATAAAATATATAAAATAATATTTATAGAGGTAACGCGATAACTTTCTAAATTCCTCCCAGCATGCTTTTATTAACCAGAGGTTTCTTAATTAAGATATGTAATACACCTTTATGTTGTCGGAGTTCTGAACAGTTTAGTTCCTCCATCTTTGATACCAGAATATTGGTTTCTTCATCAGAAAAGGCTCTACCTTTAACCTTCTTAGGTAAATTTTCTCAAAAATAAAAACCAACAAAACAGGATTTTTTATTTTAACATGTCTTTATATAGAGAAAATTATATAATTAATTGTTACAACATACTACAGATTGATTTTGTGTATTGTAATGGTTTTTTTGTTAATTATTGTATTACAACGATTCAATTGGATAAAATAAATGGCAAATTGAAAATAGTAGCATCATTATTGCATGTTAATTTTAAATTTTAAAAGAGGTTAAGTAATGCTTAAAGGTCAAGAGGTTATGTTTTACGAACAAAATTTGTGTAAATAATTTGTATGTAATAAAAAAGGCTGAAATGTTCAATTTATGTTATAAATAATTCTAACAAAAATAGTTATTTATAATTATTTTTAAGATGTACAAATAGATGGCGAAATAAATGTAGATAATTTGTGAGGGTCACAAATAGATGGCAGGCCATTAAGCTGGGAACTGAAAATAAACAGGCAAGTTATTGCTTAGTCCAGGCCATATTAAATAGTCTATGAGTGAACGGCCTTAAGCGGAACTGAACTATCTATATCATCTTTGCGTCATAGTTATGACGTGTGATAAGCCAATAGAAGTGCCAAAGAAAGAAGGCTTGAATGAGGGGACGGAGAACTGATTCCTGTGTATTTCAGCCAACCGGAGCTTCTTAAGCAAGAGGGCGTTTCCCCTCTTGACTAGGGGGTCATACAGAATATGGCTGATTGTTTCGTTTTAAGACTAAGCTCCTTCTTTGAGCAGTTATTCTTTATTTATTTATTGTGACAAAGCCATAATGGCGTCAACTCTGTGGAGATCGTCCTGCCGAGTCACGCTTCAAGACGGCGTTCAGTATTTAAACCTTGCGAATGCCCTCTACAGCCAAATTTCCCCGGATTCTGTCTACGCCATTTAACCTCTAAGTAAGAACTTAAACAACATGTTTCAAGTAACTTTTAAAACCGACGATTTTTTCAAAAAGCAATGGACAATGGTCTGGTCCACATAAGTGTCTCGAATTTCGAGTTTATCCCAGTCGAAGGGCTAAAGAGATGTATCGTGATCCGAGACGTTCCCATCTTGGTAGACAGGGCGGGTTTTGTTGCCGCTTTCTCACAGTACGGACAAGTGCTGAAGTTTGACGGAGAGGAATGGCCTCTTCTGAAAGGCGTTAAATCCGGAACTTGACGTGTGCACGTCAAGATAAACGCGCAGAACGGGGTCCCTAACATCCTTAAGGTTGGGCAAAATCATCGAACCAGAGTTTTTATCCGGTCATAGAGTTTCTATGCTTCCGCTGTAAACAAAAAGGGCACAAATTTAGCGAATGTCCAGAACGCGCCGTAAAAAGAAACGACTTGCCTGTCAAAAAAAAACGCCGCCAGAGGAAAAGACCTTTCCAGAAAAACATCCACATGTAGAAGACCCAGCCGGGTCAGCGACAACAAATAACCACGAAGTACGTCAAATCAACACGAAAACGTCGAAGACACCCAAAGCTCGAGCAACGACGCCGCACTTATTGTTGAAACTAACGACTTGGCCCAAAAGGCTGTACTTACCCTGGAAGATCCGGCCACCAAGACGAACGACTCAATGGATTTGCCTCTCAAAAGTTCTCGGGAGTCTAAAAATCCTCGACACCATCATCCGGAAATGGTCAACTTGCCAGCCCCCAGAAACGACTACGCAGCCGCTCAAGATCTAAGAAAATCAAAAAGGACGAAATCAGGTCAAGGCTTAATCGAAACTGTTATTAACTTCTGATAATACGAACTGTATCTGTGTACTTTTTTACAAATTTCATGACTTATACAATCAAATAGACGTAGTTTCTATAGCCTGTTCTTATAATTTTGATTTTTACTAGTATAAGAAACACATTTATTACAGTCCGACGAGGGGTCGGAACGGTTTAGAGGCACAGCAATTCAATTAAACAAACGTCACGAAACCAACCTCAAGGGCGTTCGTTAAGACGCTAATGGGTGATTAGTCTCTGCCGACATCTTAATCCAAGGTAGAAGACTAAAGTTAATTTCCATTTACGCTCCCAATATCGCCACAGAACGCTAACATTCCTTACGAACCTTTACCAGTATTTTGAAGGTCCCCAAGACCGTCTTATCTTAGCGGGCGACTTCAACTGCATCATGGATCCAGACTTGGACAAGGAGGGCGGTATTTTCATCAAAGACAAAAGTGTGGGTGAGCTACGGAAATAATTAAATGACTAAGATCTAACTGATACTTACCGGGAATTATATCCTCAACGTCATGAATACACTTGGGCGCCATCATCCGTCAAGAGTCGATTGGACTGAATTTATATATCACGCAGCATAGTCGTTCGGCGGCAGCAACTACAATATCTCCGACCATAAATTATTAACCTTGAATCTCGTTTTAATAACGAACATTCAGCGAGGGTGAGGCTTTTGACGTCTGAATGACACCCTTCTACAGCCAGAGGAACCTGATGACGATTCCATGCAGCGGACGATCGAAAGACTGGCCGGTGAAGTAGATAGTCCTGAAATCTATAAATTCCGGGAAGGCACCCGGTCTTGACGGCCTTACAGCGGCTTTTCTTTGAAAAATATTGGTCAACACTAGGTCTTATACTTACGTCCGTCTTCAGCGAATCCGTAGCGGAAGAAAAGCTACCGAAAACAATGACGCAAGGAGTAGTCACACTACTCTGTAAAGACGAGACTCGAAAAGAGGAAATGGACGTTTGGCATCCAATTACATTACTGGACTACGATCGGAGAATCCTGGCTAAAATCCTTGAGAGACGGGCCGCAACAGTCGCAGCCAGCCTTATTGGACCGCATCGAACGTTTGGAGTCCGGGGTAGAAACCCGACGCCCAATCTCCTTCTCATAACGTGACGTTATAACAGACATAAATGACAGACATGACAGCGCCTACCTGCTCTCCTTAGACTTTAATAAGGCTTTCGACCGCCTAAGTCACAGCTTTATTTTTAAGACTCTGGAGAGGTTTGGCTTAAGATGAAGGTTCTCTACAAAGCCAATACAAGTACTTTATTAATTAATGGTTCTCTATCAGATAGCTTTTCGATAGGTAAGCGCGTACGTCAAGGATGTCCTCTCTCACCGTTGCTGTTTTGTCTTGCCATGGAAATTTTATTGGCAGCCCTTACTGTCAATGATTTAATAAACGGGATAGCACCACCAGGAGGAGCAACCAAAGACAAGGTAAAATACATAGCCCACGCCGACGACGTTAACTTGACGGTTGCTGACGCAGAGTCGATTCTCGAGACGCTGACGGAAGTTGACCAATACTGTGCGGTGTCCGGCAGTAAAGTCATCCAACAAAAACTAAAAGCATGCCACTCGGAAGAAATATACCATACTTGGGACAGCCTCTGCCGATACGATATCACCGGAGACCATCAAGATTCTGGGGATCTACTTCGGTAAATACGGTACCCACAATTCTAACGATCTTCATTTTAAGAAAAATTTCCTCGACTCCTTTATTCCCTGGCAAAATGGTCAGATCTCATTCATCGCTAAAGCCAAGCTTGTCAAACAAGTTGCCATTCTTAAGCCGGAATACGCTGTCCCTATGGTAAATTACACCAAGAAATCCCTCAACGACATGATCAAATCCACCTTTGAATTTCTGTGGCAAGGAAAACTCTAGCACTACCTATCGAGCTCGGTAGGATTTGCCTTCCAAAACTTTTAACGACTCTGGAGACGGCGGCGGTGAGCAAAGTCATCAATTGCGCTCTAAACGAAACTCACGCAATCCACGACAGCGTCATCTACAATATGTAAACAACCAGCAAAACGATCCTAGGAATGCCCTGGAACCCAAACAAACCCCACGCTCCGACAATCTATCCAAACTACTCCAAATTCCACGCATCCATCCTAAAAATTAAGAAATAACCAAGATGTACTTCCATAAAACTTGATGAGGTTAACGGTAATAGTTAGTATAGGGAGCTGTTGGCTCATGTGGCATGAAGGGCTTGCCACCCTCCTCCTACGCATTGTAACCCGGCCACCTGAATTAATGGCTTCAAATGTCGCTTGATGATTTGGCCTATGGTGGTGCCTTGGGTATTAGCCTAGCTGATTGATTGCTAACGAAATCCGTCTTTTCCTAGAGCCAACCGCAGTACCTCGAGTCGTACGTCTAAAACCACACAATAATTGGCCGTTAACTTTTAGAAGAATAGGTTCGAGATACATCGATGGCACTCGTCCATGACGGCCTCCCGACCAGAGACGTTCTGTACGAAAGACAAATGAGTAAAGCCAACTTATATCCCAGATGTATGGCACGCCAAACCGGACAAAATTCTTACTTCACATTATTGTATACTTTTCTACTATATCTCATACTTTTGTCTCACAACCTAGCATACTTTACGCAAACGAGCATACTTTGTACCCGCGAACTATCATACTTGACACTCGCAAACGTTTATACTTCGTACGCGCGAACTACAATACTTGACACTTGCAAACGTTTATAAATCGTACGCGCGAACTACCATACTTGACACTCGCAAACGTTTATACTTCGTACGCGCGAACTACCATATTTGCGACGCTCAAACTTGTATACTTCGTACGCGCAAGCTTCTGCGCAAGTGAAGCGTTTTCGCCGCCTTTCCCCTCCAGTCGCTGGCGCGTTATTTGAATCTAACCACTTTACGGCCGCGGATTTCAAATTTCTGCGGCTTCAATATCAGAAGTAAATGAACCGAATTATAGAAATAGCGCTCAGAATCGGAGGGCGTTTTCCTTATGAAAATGATGAGGAAATCGAGTCAAATAAATATGAATTTCCATCCCCGTCTTCTGACGCGATTAATTTATTTTCGGCCTTGGAGCGCGCAAAATTTCAAATTCAAGGTCAAAATGTATCTTCATAAGGAAAACGCCTTCAACATGGGGAGTATAGCAGTCTGAAGCCTTCAGTACATTTACTTTTGTCAATATCTAATGCCAAAGGAGGAGGAAAGCGGTAATATTTCAATTTGAAAGTATTATAACACATATCGTATATAATAACATTATATTATATGACTACCTGAGAAGCCCGGCCTCCGGCCGTGCTTTCAGCTAGTTGAGTAAATTAGGGTTTAGAAAACGAAAACAAAAGCACTTTACTTTAAATATGCAAATTACATAATTTTTAAAATTGCAAACGTTAAATAGTGCAAAATATCATATCTTGCAATATTAACATATATTTTATTTCTTTGATTAGTTTAAGATGTGATTATGATTAAGCGTTTTTGTACACAATATTTTTAGTTTCTCCGTTTGGAGTAAGTATCTACAGGTTATTTGCAGCTCCAACTCTTGAAAACGCCACATAAAGCATGGGTTTTCTAAATTAGTTCCCGCAGTTTTAAGTGACTGTCCTTGCGCTTTATTAATTGTCATTGCGAAGCTAAGATTGATTGGAAATTTCAGGCGTTTAAAATCCAATGGCATATCGGTTGGTATTATGGGTCTGCGTGGAATGAATACGGCCCGGGCAAAGGTGTCTGCGTGACACAGATAGAGAGGGGAGGGGGGGGGCTGAGAAAAGAGAACGAACGCAAGCGAAAAGGGTCGAAGGTCGTACCATGCAGCAGCTAAGTGAGGCAATTAGAGCCAGCGAGATAAACTCCCGTGTCTCTTAATACCCGCGTCTCTTGACAGCGTGAGGTCGGGGGTTTCGGTCTTGCGGTCACCTGTTTTTGGTCCCGTGGTCAAAAACTACGAAGGTAAGCAATCTCAAGACGCCCCTAAAACCTGACGGTAGGGGCCACAATGCCACAGGCCAAATTTCGTGTGAATCGGACAGTTATCTTGGTCGTTCATAGAAGGTAACAAACCAATCATATATACAAACATCAGATTTTATTTATATAGATTATATATTATAAAAAAAAATATTACATGTAGTGTTATGCTAAATTAAACAAATAATATTAAACAAAACATTCCAATGAAACTAGAAAAGTATTTAATATTATCATTCTAATATTACATCCTTAAAAAAATTTATAAAAACTTTAAAATATTTTTTACTTAAAAATATGTTAAACCTTCAAAATATTTTAACCGTAACAAAAAATAAACACGAAAAAAATAAACAGGAGCTTGTTTCAGAATCAAGTTAATCGATTTACAACATTTAAGTAGAGATTTATCCCGAAATTTCCGTCATCTGATAGATATCTAATAGTGTAGCTTGTGGTGGCTGAAAATAACTTTCGGGTACTACTACATTATTGTTCGTTTCTATGGCATCAGGCAAATGATCATCAACGCCATACATTTCAGGGTTTAAAACGTATTCCTGGTCTTCTGATATCCGTTAATCTATTAATAGACCATAGCTGACGAGGAGAGTAATTACGTTCTGTTCGAAGAGAGTGATTATTCCATTCTCCGGTAAACGTTTCGCAAGATCTTCTTATTCTCGGCAGGAATACGTAGTGCAAGGAGAAAAGGTGGACTTCGTTTGTACTATCGAGTAGATCCTCTCGTTGCATGAAATGGAAAACACTACGGTAATGCGCCGAGACAACTCGATTCAACTCTGCCCAAAGTCTTTCTATTCGGGTATTGTGAACGCTCAGTCCAGTGATAAAACTTCTCCTGTTTAGGCCTTGAGTGGTGATCATATATCTGGCGACCATAGTGTTTTCCACCCCCATATCGCCTCGAATTCTTGATGGTATTCCATACTGCGCCAGATCATTTTGAAAATGTTCGAAGACGGTATTAGCAAGGTTGTTTGTCTCGCAATGAAGATGTATTATTAAGCGACTATATCCGTCGATTAGTCCGTGAAAGACAAAGCGCCACGTTATAAATTTGTGGTTGCTGTCCATATGCCTGAAAATTAATATGAATAAATGAATTAAACTCTTTTCCTATACAAACAAAATTATATTACATATAATATTAGTTTTGCAAAGAATTATAATTACCACAAGGCATTCGCCCCTCTAACTCTGTATTCACGTCTTAGAATGGGAGTTCTCGGACGAAGGGCGCGTCCTACAGGATCTAAGGCATCGCGGAACATGTATGGCTATACCAAGCCTTCTTAATCCACCTATTACATACGTTTGCCCAACGTTGTAGGTAGTGTTGAGGAGATTCGTTATGTTTCTATCCAATTCTTCGTCTGAAATAACCGTCTCTTCTTCAAGCATACCGAACTGACGTCGCCGTCTATAAACTGTCCTAACGTTAACACCGATAACACTAGCCGTTCTCGTTCAAGATAATCCCAAGGTATTTCGACACCACTCAAGCTGCTCCCTCGTGATGTTGCATGCTGGTCTGCCAACACTATTTAAACGAACAACAGGACACGAGTACGGATCACTAACCAGGTCAACTTGATTGCTTAAAACAATTTCTAGCTCTTCTAAATATTCGTTTAACGTATTGTGCAATATTTCCAACAATTCTCTCAAATTGTTCATAGTATCATCCGTATTTGGTTGTTGATCAAGTGCCAATAAAAACCGTCCAATAATGAAACAGTGCGATTGAAGTCGTCGGTGATTCATTTCCAAAACATTTAAATCCTCACTATGGCGGTATCTCAAAAATAATTGATACCAATCTCTAAGACTATTAATGTAACTTTCCACGTCAACTTGGCGAACATTTAATGCCATTTTATCCACACGAGATACTTATTGATACTGAAATATTTTTCGTAAATCTTTCAGCAGCCACACTATGACTCAAAACACACCTCGTTGGACCCTTATGAGACACGTCTTCCATAAAACAAAATACAATCTTCAGTCTTTAATCACGTGGCACGTGAGATATATATGTTTACTATATAAATTACTTATATCTTCGTGGCACAACAACATTTTACGTTGACCCGTTGGCGCTGCTTCCGAGGTCGCTTTGAAAGTTGAAACCTCAGAGCTCGATAAACATAGAAACCCGAAACGGAGAAAGATACCCGCCATTTCCCGGGTTAAATGGTAAATATGACCACGAAAACATTCATGGCCCCATGAGATAGTATGGAACGCCAAACCGGACAAAATCGAATTTCGTTTTGCACGCTTCGATTTTGACCTTACGCTTTTGCGCGTCGAATTTATTTGCGCGCTTCGATTTTCCCTTTCGCGCTTCGAGTCTGTTTCGCGCGCTTCGAGTTACTTTATTCAAGAACAGTAGGTACAGGGACGAGAAAGCAGGAAAAAAATTTCGATTTCAAACGTCTTCATATTCACGGGGAGTTAGATGTAAACAAACCGCGGCCATTGTTAAGACGTGGTTCACCATGGACAGTATTATTGTAGTTAGTTTTTACCATTTTGATGTTAAATTAAAAATAAAACTACGAGCGTAAATAAAAAAATGCCCATTTGTTTTGAACACTTAAGCCTCGTCAAGAACCGCTAAAATTAGGTGACCGCCATTTTGTTTGTGTACAACTAACTCCCCTTGCGTTTAGGTCATTTTAGGTGAAATATTCCAATGGAGGCCGCCAATACACTTTCTCGTCGATGTATCTACTGGCCTTTCTTTATTTTTAATACTTTCACATAGCAGAATTTAGGTAAAAAACTATTCGGGACTCAAGGACGAGCGTATATTTATTTGTTCGTTATGAGAGTAAATCAGCCATTGGATACAGGGGTTTTAAATGGGTTCAGGCGGGTTTGGGGCGATTGCGAGTTAGGGTTATTTTTGCGGGGAAAAGGGTACCACGGAAATTATCGCATGGGAAAAAGGTTTTGGGGGGCTTACTGGGGTGGAGCAAAGAATATAAAGCCCCATGAATGGAAAGATTGATATGAATTAATGGCTTCAAAAGTCGATTGATGACTTAGGCCTAAGGTGGTGCCTTTGGTATTAGCCTAGCTGATTATTATTATTATTATTATTGGCCGCGTGTTTTGGCCGAGCTAGAAACTTCCGGCAAAGCAAATCAGAGTAACCGGAAACGGCGCAAAAGTTCCACTAGACGGAACTACACCTTCCATTCCTGGGGCTTTATATTCTTTGGGTGGAGTGCCTCGAAAAATAAAACTAGCTAAGCTCAGCTCGTGCGTGGATGAGGACAACAATTCATTGGCAAGTTATAACCATTTAAAATAACATAATAAATGAGACGGTCATATTAGTTAAATCGTGAAAGAGATTAAATCTCTATTCAGCTGATTAAATTACGTTTTGAGAATAAAAATACTCTGAAAACTTAATCACCTTTCTTATTAAAATTTCAAATGGAACTCATAGTTTCGTCTGACTCGGTTAAATATCAGAAGTGTGATGTTCCTATTTAAAAACTGCTCTACCTTATATTGTCCCTAAGCTGTGATAATAAATGTTATTTTTCTCAAAAAATTAAATTTTTTGGCTGTTCCAGTACGCATATTATTTTTAGATTTCAATAATATAATTATAAACTTAATTAAATAAAGTTAATTGGTTTAATATTATCGATGTAAGAGTAGATGGCGAAGCAGAAAAATATATGATTAAAAACTGATCATGATTAACTAGTTTTTTTTTAATTTATTGATACCCTATGTAACAAACCTATCAGTAGTGTATCTTCCCATTTTGGTCACATGAGAAAAAATTCTCGTGCGTGACCGCGAATATTAATTATCACATCAAAATGATTATACAAATATATTGGTTAAAGGTACAATTTTTATAGAAGCGAAATTAACAAAGGAGTATCGTCTTAAATCATGAATTCCTAAATAAATTAACCATGTGGTTATTAGCTTCACAAATAAAGCTAAAGTTTAACAATTTTTAATACCTTTATCAGTTTTGTTATAAAGTTTTGGCCCCAAATAAAGTACATGTCTCTGTCCAAACCTTATACGCATTTTCTCCATTGCTACATTACAATTTCCAATATTTATAATGTTTTATCTTACGTTAGATGGAGGGATAGTATTACGTATTTTAATCATGATTAAGGGATTAAATCGTGATAAAAAAGAGAGGGGGGTGTCTATCCGGTGATTGAGAATTTCATTCTCAATCACCGGATAGACACAAAGAGCTTGGCTCCCGCCGTTCACCCGCGCCTATCCCGTTCCTCCCCCACCCGCGCCCCCATCTCAATCACCAGAATTTCTAATCACCAGAATTTCTAATCACCAGATTCTCCCGTTCACGGGTTGCTTTCCCCCCAACCCCCATTCACTGGATACTTTATCTCTCGTTCACCAGCTCCTTTCCCCCATTGCTTTCACCCCTTCTAATCACCAGTTGCTTTCCCCCATCCCCATTCTCCAAAATTAGTTTTCCTCGCGCAGATATCTGGAGATTAGATTTTTTACCCGTTTGCTTATCGCTTCAGAACCCCTTAATTTTCTAGTCTCTAGGTAATAAAAACAAGTTATTTACATTTAATTTTTTATTTTAGAACTTTGTTTTACATGTTAGTAGGTACTATCAGATATTCCATTAGATGGTTATCTTGTGCATTACACAATGAAAACAAATTAAAGTAGCTAAGTTTACAGGTTAATTGGTTATCTACGAGTAAATTAGTAAAATCTTGTAGTACTTCCGAGGGTGATTTAAAACAGCCAAAATAAGATTTTACTTGATGGTACGAATTAAATTGATCTGGGTACAAAAATAAACCCTCGAAAGGTTTTCCATATAATAATTCGTGAATTTTTTTAAGGTTTTTAACAATAGCTAAGTACATGCATTCGATAACATTTTTATGTTCGTTTAAAAGATTTATTTGAAACCGAATAAAATCAATTTTTTTTTGGAACTCACCGATTTCGCGAGCTCCCAGATCCAGAACATGACCGTAGGCAGAGTTCAATTTGATGTTGTTGGTAGTGGCGACGACGGATACGTTGTTGTCGTGATAGTCGATGATGTTGTGGGTTAGAGACGATGCTCCGGTTTGCGTAGCGGCGAAAAGCTCTCCCCAAAGAGAGAGTAGATTGGTGAAAGCTTCGGAGGTCAGGAACAGAATATTTTCGTTCGATTTTTTGAAGAAGAGAACTTGTAATTTTGATCCGTCGAAACCAAAAGAAATGTAGACTGATCCTCCTAACGTGATTTTTATGTTGATACGTCTTTCTTGGCCCCTGCGTTTGGATACGGTATGCGTCTCGGCTATAGAAAATGAAAATGTTAAGCCTTTGTCCATTGAAATAGTAATAGTATTAATAAAATAATGCTTACCAATAGATCGTTTTTCCATGTTTACGGTAGATGACGAGAGCAAAGCGGATGCACTTCTTTTCAGTTCAGCGTCTCAGAGAGAAATGACGCATGGGAGATTAATCAGTTCCTATCTTGTTGAGATTAATTCATCACGTGATCTAAACTTCAAATAACCCTCAAATTCTATCGGCTCTCTCTCTCTCTGAGATAACAGTTCTAGACACTCGAAATTAAACCGTCCCGTGCTCGAAACTGCCTCTAATTATTCCCATTGACGTCACATATTAATCCACTTGGAAGAAGAAAAAAAACCCATTGTAGTTTCCTTTCGAGAGCTTGTGATGCAATCATATCCTAGAAAACAATACAATTAATAGAAATTAACATAAAATTAGTATACTTTTAATACCATTTTGTGAGCTACAGTGAAAAAAGTTACAATTTTACGGTAGAAACGTTTTCAAAATACCACAAAATGAACTCAAATAAGAAAATTGTAATTAAAATAATCACTACGGCTATAATTTTAGAAGGTTGTTTCAGGACGGTGATTATGGCAGATGTTTGTACTTCAGTGTCCATATCGGAAATGAAGTTAAATGGAATATTTTGCGTAAATAAGTATAAATTTTAGCATAACCCTAATATATTCTCGAGAACTGAACAAGTTCTTTGGGAATAAGAGATAAGCTTACTATCTTCCCCTAGGCCCTATATAAGGGGGGCGCCTGAACCGGGGGAACGTCACTCTATTGTTGTTCTTTGTGCGTCTAGTACCAGGATTTTTGAAGCGCGCTCTCTCTCTCTACGTAAGTTTATTTTGATTTTTTTTTATCGTAATTTTTTGAATAAGGTTTAAGTAAATCGGCATTAAAATGAAAGGTGTACAATACCCAGAAATTAATTTAGTTGATACCCCGGAAATGATTATAATCGACTCCCCTGAATTGATTGATATAACTGATAACGAGCTCCCGGAAGTACCCATAGTAACTTCACCCGATTCTCCAGAAATGGAAATAATAGATTTAACTGATACCCAAGACCCTACCCTTTCCTTAACTACAGTAACTGATTCGCAATTGGAACGTTTAAAAGAAATGACAATGGTACGAGATTATCTTAGAGAATATCAACTAACCCATCAAATCTGTTCGCCCCCTATCGATAATTTACCTTCACCCCTTTTAAGACCTAGTTCTATTCCACCTGACGAAGTACGTTTTTCGCCCTCGTATACGCCTATGGATGCTCCCTCACCCTTTCTAGAATCAGATGACACATGCCACTCTTTATCTTTGGAAGATAATTTTATCATGTCGTCCCTCAGTACGGACAGCATTCAGCGCTTAGCTGAGAACGTACAAGTTGCCCGACGGGACGCGGAGGAACTTGCAGCCGCAGCCGCAAGGGCAGCCGAAATGTTCGAGGAAGCTAAAGCGTTGTTAGCTGCTCGTACGGCTAGTAGTAGTAGTAGTAGTAGGCCACCTCATAATATTTCCCCTCAGCGTAATAATGACCCTATAGCGGTCGCAGGCCCCTCACGAGCTCCGCAGTATTCACCTCCATCGTCTCAGACTGCTGAGAAAAACGCGAACCCCGAGAACGCAAATTTGGCTGCCCCCACTTCGTCTCCTCCTCCTCCTCAAGTTGGAGGTGGGTTGGTTGACGTTCCAATAACGCCTCCGTCCTTTCCTAATTTACCAGGTTCTGTTAAAATATTGAATAATAATATCCAAAATTTCCCAAATTTTGGACTAATGGGACGGACTTTAAATGTCCGGTTAGAAAATAATATAGAAAATGGTATTTATATATTGATGGAAACCCTATTAGAGGACTGTTTGCCTTCAGATATGGTTTCGGTTTCATTCGTGAACGTCACTAACCCCGGTTTTCAAATTAACGTCAGTTTCCGGCGTCGGGACCAATTAGACTTGCAATGGTTGATGACGTATATCGATGAAAAAAGCTATAGATCCGAGAACGATGGTAGTTTTTTTGAAGGAATAGTTACGGTTACGTTTAATCGAGTCAGATTACCGCAAGGAGGAATTAGATCAGTTGGGTTAGGGATTTCCCTTGAAAAAGAGTTTTCTTTTTATAAACATTGCACGATAACGATAAATAACCAGGATAAAATTTGTTTAGCACGCGCTCTTGTAGTAGCCATAGCTCATAGAGAATACATGGAAAATAAAAATGATGGAGAACTTAAATAAAATATACTACTATAAGACAGTGTAGAGGAAAAAATATTGAAATGCTATTACAGACCCGCGAAGCTAGGACCCTTTTGGCTTATTCTGCATTAACAGACGAAGAATGCGCGGGTCCGGACGCTTTAACTCGGTTCCAAGAAATCTTGCCCGAATACAGTATTATCGTTTTTCGATTACGCGATCCCGTACCCTTAGTTATTTTCGGCGACGTCAAAGAAGAGAGGGAACTAGAAGGGCCTCTCCACAAACGTCTTTATCTTCTAAATATTGACACACATTTCAACGTAATTACTAACCCTAAACCCCTTTTCGCGTTTAATTACTTTTGCGAAAAATGTTTAGTAGGTTTTAATCATCTCAGTGAGCATAAATGCATTCTTTTCTGTCACGCTTGTTGTAGAAAACAAGATTGCAGGAAGGAGGTAGATAAAATAACTTGCCAAACATGTTTAAGAGTTTTCCCTAATCAAAATTGTTACGATTACCATTTATCAGGACCCGAGCCCTTATGTAATAAAATTTACGTTTGTAATCTTTGCGGAAAATTTATCAGTATGTTTAAGCGTAAGGCAGTACACGTTTGTGGAGAGACCTATTGTCTTTCGTGTAGTGAGTTTAACCCCGCAGGGCATCTATGTTACATGCAACCTTTAAAGACCGTCCGTAAAGATTCTGCCGATAAAACTACTCGTTCTCGAATAAATAGCAATAATAAACGGGTCCACGACTCCGACAATGAAGAATCACCACTGACCAAGAGAAGTACTCCAAAAACGGAAGTCTTTGTTTTTTATGACTTGGAATGTAAACAAACAAATCGTACTGACGCCAATGCTTTGATTCACGAACCAATTTTATGCGTTTCGCAAAAAGCGTGTAAATTCTGTTTCGAAGAAAAAGATAGTCAGTACGCATGCGCTAAATGCGGTAGTGGTCCTCGGGAGAAAATATTTCTCTCAAAAGACCCCGTCGGCGACTTTCTAGAGTATCTTCGTACGCTTAACAGAGTGGCTGATAAGATAATATGTATTGCCCATAACGCTAAAGGTTACGACGCGCAATTTATAGTACGTAAAATGATCGATTTAAAGTGGACCCCTAAAGTCTTGACAGACGGGACCAAATTCATGTATGTACAGTATAAAAAATTAAAATTCTTAGATTCCTTAAATTTTATGCCCTTTGCCCTTTCTCAATTCGTTTCCACATTTGGTTTAGATAATAATTTAAATAAGGGATATTTCCCGCATTTACTGTTTAATACCGTAGACCATGAATTTGATCCAGCCCGTTCGAACGAAACCAATTACGTACTACATAATGACATGCCTCCGATGGAGGCGTACGACCCTAATCGTTTAAGCGGTAAGGCCTACGATGAATTTATCCAGTGGTATAACGATTCCCGATCCGAAGCTTGCGGAAATTCGGACCCCAACTTTAATTATTTTGATTATAAAAGAGATTTAATCCGGTACTGTCGCCAGGACGTAAACATTCTTTTGCAAGGCTGTTTATCATATCGTTCTATTTTCATGGAAAAATTCGAAATAGACCCGTTCTTAACTGCGATAACGATTGCGGGAGTATGCAGTTTTATCTTTAGGAAACACTTTTTACAGCCCGATACGATTGGTGTAGTGCCCCCTTTCGGCTATCGTATGAACTGCAACCAGAGTTTTGGAGCGATCGAATGGCTTGAATGGATGTCTCACTTACGAGGGAAGGAAATTCAGTCTGCTTTTAATGGATTTGAACCTAGAATTCTTAACATTAACGTGGACGGACTTCTCGATAACGAAGTCTTTCAATATCACGGTTGTTATTATCACGGGTGTAAAACGTGTTTTCCTATCAATAGAAACTTAGCGTTATACGGCGACCACACTCAGACCCATAATTCGCGATACGCGTCAACCATTGCTACCACTAACCGCTTGAAACAATTGGGATACACTGTCCATGAAAAATGGGAATGTACCTTCAAAGCTGAGCGGAGTACTAACTCCGTCATCGACGCATATCTTTCTACCGAAAATTTAAAATTTAAAATTAAAGAACCAATCCGCCCCCGCGAAGCCTTTTTCGGAGGACGTACGTCAGCCTTGAAATTACATCACAAGTGTAAAGAGGGGGAGGAAATTAAATACATTGATATTTGTTCACTCTATCCGTGGTGTAACAAGTATTGCAAGTTACCAGTGGGACACCCTAAAATACATGTAAAAGCTCCTTTCCCGGACATTTCTACCGTAAACGGATTAATAAAAGCCACAATGTTACCGCCTCAATCTCTCTACCATCCCGTTTTACCCCAAAGAATAGGATCGAAACTAGTGTTTGCCAACTGCCAAAAATGTAGTGAGTCTCGAAACCAGCAGGATTGTCCCCACGAAGACTCAGAACGACAAATAACTGGTACTTGGGTAGCAGATGAGGTACAGTTGGCAATCGAAATGGGTTACAAGGTCATTTCTATTCACGAAATTTGGGAATACGAGGTAGTAAAATACGACCCGATATCGAAAGAGGGCGGTCTTTTCTCCGAGTACGTCAACGCGTTTCTTAAACTCAAACAGGAATCCAGCGGCTTACCCGCGGGAATAGAGACCGATGAAGAGATTAAGAAATACGTTGACGAATATTACGAAAAGGAAGGAGTAAAACTTGATCCTACCAATATTAAAAAGAACCCTGGACTTCGTACCATCGCGAAGCTTTGTCTTAACTCTTTTTGGGGTCGTTTTGGTTTAAACCCTCGCAAAGACCAATCGGCTATTATTAGCGATCCCAAAAAGTTTTTCGATTTATTCTTAGACCCCGACATAGAAGTTAAATCGGTTATTCCCTTAAGTCAAACGCATTGCGTGATCAAGTGGGCGTTTTTGAAAGATATTGATCTTGTTTACCCAAACACGAACGTAGTAATTGCAGCCTATACGACCGCAATGGCTAGGATCAAGTTATACTCTTATTTAAGGAGATTAGGCCAGCTTACGTATTATTATGATACGGATAGTTGCATTTATCTAAAAGAACGAGATGGAATAGAGATTGATACGGGCAACTATCTCGGAGACATGACCGATGAGTTGGCAAAGTACGGAAAAGGCTCGTACATCCAAGAATTGGCAACAGGTGGCGCAAAAAATTACGCCTTTAAAGTACTGAACCCTACGACCGGTAAAGTCTCCTACGAAATGAAAGTCAAAGGGTTCCGTATAAATCAAGGCATTAAAGATTTGGTTAATATGGACACGCTTAAAAGATTAATAGGTGTCGACGGAGAAACGAACGAGCCAGTAACCGTACCCCAGCCGAGGCAGATTTTGCGTCTACCTGATCATACGGTCGTTTCCGTCGACCGTACTAAAATCTATAGACCCGTCGTAGACAAGGTACGGTTACTGGACGACTTCACTACGGTACCCTACGGCTATAAAGCGAATCTAATTGCTCCTGAGGACGGGGACGTAGAGCCCTCCAATCGCTAATTCTCGTTTAAAATTAGTCTCACCACTCTAAAGTGAATATAGGTTTCAGTCTTACGACTCTAAAGTAAATATAGTCTTGCGACTCTAATGTGAATATCAAACCTATACGGGGGTAAGGGAGGCAATAGGTTATTCTATTATATTTTTCCTCCGCTGAAGAGTCCCATAAATTTAACCGAATTTTAATTTACATTTTCATTTGTACGCTAGTACTCGAAGGGAGATAACCATGCAATTTATTCATCCGTTTAATTCCGTAACGGCAGGCCCGAGTCAGAGTGGCAAAAGCTATTTAATTGAATCTATAATTAATCACGAAGAGGAAATGTTTGTTCCGGGTTTCAAAGAAATACATTGGTATTACGGAGAATGGCAAGCTCTATACGATAAAATGAAGCACAGGGTAGTTTTTAAAGAAGGATTGCCTGTTTTATCTGATTATGACGGAAAAGATCCTATATTATTAGTTATCGACGACCAGATGAGCGAGAGTAAAGGTCAAATTGGTGATTTATTCGTGAAAGGCACCCATCACCGTTCTCTAAGCGTTATTTTTATTACACAGAACTTATTCCATCAATCAAAAGATAGCAGATCCATATCCCTGAATTCGCATTACATAATTTTATTGAAAAGTCCCCGAGACCGTCAGCAAGTGGCTTATCTCGCTAGACAAATGTTCCCTGATAAGTGGCGTTTTGTAGTTGACGCTTACGAAGACGCGACTTCAAGACCTCACGGTTACCTAGTATTCAATTTAACTCAAACTTGTCCCGAAGATCAAAGAGTCTTGACTAATATTTTACCGGGAGAAACGTGCTACGGTTATCTCCCTAAATAAATAAATAAATAGAACTTACATTTCGTAACTTCAATCAGTTATGAATCATGTCTCGTAGAGTACGTATCGAGAGAGACGCTCTCCGATATCTCGGTCGTTGCAAACCCGTTCAAAGAAAAGCCATTTTAGCTAAAGCCGACAAATCCCTCATAGACGCTATCAGTGAATGTATTCATAACACTTTAATTGGTAACGTAAAACTATCAAATACCCAAAAAACCAGGTTATCTCGTCATAAAAATACCCTTCGAAAACTAGCTAGTAAGCGGGTAGCTTGGAAAAGTAAAAAGAAATTGTTAGTTCAGTCTGGGGGCGGATTTTTCTCGTTTCTTCTACCCGTCGTTTCAACCCTTCTTGGTTCTATATTCGGTAGTAAACAATGAAACACGCCAGAAAAATGATTCTCGTCCCTAGCGGCGTTTTAAAGCCAGACCCGTTCCCGCACCCCCTCGCTCTGACAGTCTCTGAATTAGACGTTAAGATGGACCAAATATTAAATATGAAAGATTTAGACGACGCCTCGAAATGGATTTTATACGAACAAGCTTTAATGACACACGGAAATCTACGTAAGCAAGCCTCGGCTCCTAAAGAAATCGAAATTGCCCCCGCATTCGACTCGCTAAGTAGGGACTGGATAGACGATTTGCCTTTGATATATTACCAAAAAGCGCAAAGCATGGTGGATCAGTTGGAAACTGTACCCGAAAGAATACGGTGGGATGAAAACGGGGAGCTCGTAATAAACGGTCGACCTATTAAAGGTTCCAATATTAGCGAAATTACCAAAGCGTATTTAAATCCTAAAACCCACCCAAAACCTATTGGATATTTCGCGTTTATTTCCAATTTAACCCAATTTAACTCTTCACCGGCTATCCAAGGCTTTCCCTCCCCGCTAGCTCCGAGAACCCGACAACGACGTTCTCCCGTTAAGCGCGAGTATCCGGTTCCTCAAAGTGGGCGTGCGCGCAGGACAGATAAGCCCCGCCCCACTCGTAGCCTTGACCGAGATCACTCCTCCTCGTCCGACTCTTCTCTTCACTCTTATAAACAAACAAGGAGTCGCGCGCAAAAGTCTAAAGTATGGGCGAAGCTATTTTAGAAAAAATATATTTTAACCCGAAGCATCCGGCTTCTTTCGGAGGCGCTGAAAGGTTATTCCAGTCCGTAAAGTCTCACGGCTTAAGTAGGGAAACTGTAGAAAAATGGTTAAGAGGAATCGACGCTTTTACGATGCATAGGCCGAAATATAAAAAGTTTCAACGAAATAAAATAGTAATTAGTAATATAAGGGAACAATACCAGGCTGATATTAACGATATGCGCTCGTTAGAGGCAGATAATGACGGATACAAATACATTTTAACAATTATAGACTGTTTTAGTAGAAAAGCGTGGGGGTTACCTCTTAAAACTAAATCGGGGAAAGAGGTTTTGAAAAATATAAAAATTGTTTTTAAAGACGGAATTCCAGATAAATTTCAATCGGACAAGGGCACGGAATTTAGGAATAAAGAAGTACAAGGATATTTCAAAAAGAATAAAGTTAAATTTTTTAGTACCGAAAATGACGAAATAAAAGCCTCTATCGTAGAAAGGTTTAATAGAACGTTAAAAACAAAAATGTATAGATATTTTACCCATCACTCCACAAATAGATATTTGGAAGTCTTACAGGACTTGGTCGAAGCGTACAATTCCTCTTATCATAGCTCAATTAAAATGGCCCCTAATGACGTTTCGGAAAATAACGTATTACGTGTGTACAATAATATCTACTCTAAATATTATGCCGAGAAACTGAAAATGAAACCGCAATTCCAAGTAGGGGATTTGGTTAGAATAAATACAACTAAAATGATATTTCAAAAGGGTTTCGAAGCTAATTATACCGAAGAAATATTTAAAGTCGTAGCTATAGTTAAAAGACATCCTCCCGTTTATAAAATAAAAGACCTATCAGAAATCGATATAAAGGGGACGTTCTATTCGAGAGAGCTTCAAAAGGTCAGTGCGCCTCGTTCGTTCAAGTTAAACAAGATTTTACGTCAGAGAACTAAAAACGGAGTAAAACAATTGTACGTTAGTTGGCTAGGATATCCTCCATCGTTTAATAGTTGGGTTAATCAAGATGACGTCTGGGATTTACATAACTCTTCCTAGTAATACTAGAGATAAGAATAAGAATAATTCAGAAAATACTCTAGCCTCGTATTCTACAACGTTGGCCAAACCCATTAGTTTACGCGGAGATTGGGAAATTGCTCTGGTAGAAATTATTTATCCTTTATCTTTTTATAACGTAAGCGAGCCAATGGGATGTGGAATAGAAATTAAGGAATTACTATCGAAACCTCCAGCCCACATAGTAGATTACAAATATACCTACGACTTCCGCGAGATACCTCAGATCTACTACAAAAATCCTCATGAACTTTTGGCCGTACTTAATGAAAGTATTAAAAGTTTGAACCTTGATTTAAAGGAAAGCGCTAATTCAGAGTTCGATAATGATTCATTAGGAAAATTTGAATATAGTTTAGAAAGTGGACACGTACAATACACTTCCTATAGTAAACATTATTATCAACTCGAGTTAACGCCAAAGTTGAGGAAAATTTTAGGATTTAGAGATAATGTTACTGATATTACACCTAAGGTAGCATTCAGATCAGATTCCCCTATGCAATTAAACTTATTCATCCCCGATCTTATGTTCGTGTATTCCGATTTGGTAGGAAATGAAATGGTTGGGGATACATTAGCCCCCCTTTTGCGAACAATTGTTGTAGACCAAAACGCCCCCAATGGATCAACCGTTTCAAAAACTTTCGATTCTCCGCATTACCTTAAACTGAGTAGAAATTATTTTGACTGTATCGACATTAATATAAGAACTAGTTTAGGTGAATTCGTGCCATTTCAGTTTGGTTCAGTCACGTGTAAAGTACATTTACGACGAGCTCAGTAAAAAAAAAAGAATGGCTTATCAGTACGTCGATAGAAATTGTCCCTACATGCAATATTATTTAAATCAGGCGGGGGGCGGAGTAGATTTACCTTATTTCTCTGGGTTTGCGGGACAAAAAGGACACGGAATTGGTAGCTTTTTTTCTGGGCTAGCTAGGTTTGTATTCCCATTCCTAAAACAGTCTGCCAAATACGTGGGAAAAAGGGCCCTTTCTACAGGAAAGAAAGTACTCGGAGACGTCTTGCAAGGTCAGGACTTAAAAACGTCGGCCAATAAACGAATGACAGAAACTGTGGACGAAATGGCAGCGCAAGAAGGTTCGGGTCGTCGCAAGAGAAGAAAAACTACTAAGAAAGCATTGAAGAAGAAAAAGAGTTCAGTTAAACGCCGCAAGTTCACGCGTACGGTTCGCGATATTTTTGCTCTCTAAAAAAAAATGGAAGTACTTAAAAGCGAATTAAATATTTTCAACGAACTACCAACTCAACTCAGCGTTGAAAAGGGTCAAACGGTATGGTGTAAGCCAATTTCATCTATCGACAGCAGTTCTATCATCGAATTCGTGGTACCGGGTACGGGAGACTCTTACACAGATTTGGCAATGACAATGATATATTGTAAAGTAAAAATCGTCAAAACCAACGGTGACAACTTGGATGCCGGGTCTAACGTTTCGCTCGTGAACAATTCTCTGCATTCGCTATTCAAACAATGCGAAGTGAAACTCAATGATACGACGGTTTCACCATCGGCCTCAAATTACCCCTATAGGGCCTATATCGAAACCTTGCTCAACTTTGGGTACGATGCAAAAAACACTCACCTTGCGACATCTGGATGGTACGATGACACGGCTGGAAGTATGGATCTGATAACAAACGCAGGATTCATAAAACGTCAGGTTCTAGCTGCTGAATCAAAAGAAATTGAACTTTACGGGAACATTTTTTGTGACATTTTTAATTTCAACAAATATTTAATTAATGGCGTACAACTTAAGGTTTCACTCACTAGAAATAGCGATAATTTTACCCTTTTTAGCGACACTGTCGACGCGTATAAAGTCGAATTTATAGACGCTGCTCTAATTGTACGTAAAGTTAAAATTATGCCTAAAATTTTATTAGCCCATCAGCAAGGATTATTACGTAGCAATGCCAAATATCCCTTTACTCGTACTGAAATTAAAGTTAAAACATTAGCTAGTTCTATTCAGAACGATAGTTTTGACAATATATTCTTAGGTCCGATGCCCAACAGAGTCATTATTGGTTTAGCCACCAACAAAGCGTATAAGGGCTCCGTTAAGTCTAATCCTTATAATTTTGAAAATTTCGACCTAAATTATCTGGCTCTATACGTTGATAACGAACAAATCCCTTCGAAAGCGTTGACCCCTAATTTTAATAGTAAACAATTTACGCTGGCCTATCATTCGCTATTCTCGGGATCTGGGATACTCTACCAAGACGAGGGAAACCACATTGCGTTGGCTCACTTTCCTCTAGGCTTTGCCCTATATGCTTTTGATTTAACCCCCGACAATTCGGCCAGTGACGTCACGTTTTGGAACCCCGTAAAGAGAGGGCAACTACGTTTAGATTTAGGATTTGGTACCCCTTTAAAAGATTCTACGGTCGTTATCGTGTACGCTGAATTTCAATCTTGTTTACAGATAGATAAAAATAGGAACATTATTCGAGACTATTAAAATGACTACGACAAACGTGGACTTATCTCAGGCACTGTATAAAACACCGAACTTTTTAGGCGTGTTTTCTTCAGATAATTTAAAACCCATGGTGAAATATCCGCAATCGCTTATCATTAATTTTGATAAAAGGGGAGAAACAGGTTCTCATTGGATTTGCGTCTACGTCGATGGCCGAAAACGGGGATTCTATTTTGATTCAATGGGGCTTCCCCCATTTTTACCCACAATCAGAAAATATTTAAATTCAATGTGTAAGACGTGGACATTTAGCAAAAGACGATTGCAAGGACTAACTAGTAACGTTTGCGGCGAATATTGCGTAATGTATATTTTGCATAGAACTAAAGGACAGAGTACAAAAACGTACTACCAAAAGTTTTCCAAAAATTGGGAAAAAAACGACAGCAAGATATTTTTATCTTTCGCAAATCATGCTAGAAAAATCATCACATCGAATTTAGCGAATCCATTAGCTAGAGAGAGAGGTATGGTGACTGACTGGAAAAAATCCGGTTCCAGAGGATAAAACAATATATTCCCACGCTATCTGGTATCTTTTAGAGATATGACCCGTCCTCTCTCGAAAACATGCGAGCGCTTCTATGGGCGCCAAACCTTTTACTTTCGAATAAAATAAACCATCCAAAAACAAAAAAATTAAAATAGAATCAGAAAGTATTGGTAAACTAGTTAGGACAACGTGGGTGGTTTACGCAATCTAGCATGAAAACAAAACATTGGTAGAAATATATTATTGCATTATTCCTGTACGTTCTATTTAAAGTACTTTCTAAAAGTCATTGAAATCTGTTACCGTCTTGAACCATTGAAATATGTTTTCTACCCGTCATTAACAAAATATCTTTAGTACACGCAAAATAAGATTGGTGAAAAAAAACATTGCCTTAGATAATTTAACAGGGATTTAGTTAGCTTTGGGTCTTGTAATGATAAAAAAGATTGAAATTTGACTCTGCCATTTTATTTAATAATATAAACTCATGTACGCGAGAAAAACAATTGTAAACAATTTTTCCTATGTAACTTTTTTCACTCTTAATAAATACTTTAAAAAACGTAACAAAAAAAAGACTCTTTATTGAAAATCGCTTACCCTTTTTTTTCCAGAATTTCGTTAAGTCAACCAGTCCAATGCAAGAACGTACTACAATGCGGACTCTTATCTGTAAATTTGTTAGACTTTGCACGAACCTAAACCATCTTCTCGTGACGTACGCTAAGAGGAAGATGGTGGAAATTCCCAGTCTCACGAAATTAATTATCTACGAACACTATTTAACCAATGGAAAAATTTACAGACTTTACCCACACTGAATAGATTCCACACTCAATCACTAACTTAGATTTCATCACGGAAAAGAAGGAGATAGGATATAGGGGCTAGGAAATGGTGGGGATGGAAAATGGTATAAAAAGGGAGTAAATCAATTAGAACAAATTATTCTGATCTGGACCGATGCAAAAAGAAATCAAAATGCGGTAAATATTATTTTAACATTTAAATAACTTTTGGGACAAAAAAAATTAAAGATTTTAATTTTCTTCATGTAGAATTGAAGAGATTATAAATAGAGTTTTATGGACGAGTCGAAATGACGATACTATAAAATATGAGCTTAGAATAAGGTAATAAATTAAATTTCACGAATTATATATGCTGTACTAAAGTTAAAATTTTATGTATTGTTCTGTTAGGATTGAGGAGAGAGAGGACGTAGCAGGAAATCGGATGTTCCTACAATTTGTAGAATATCAATTATACTGGGATGATAGGAGCTCCGTCCATAGTAGTAGTATTCTACTATCCATACCCATTAATATGGAATAAAAAAATTAACTTTTATCACGATTCTTTTATTTTCCTATCCAACAATAATCATTTCAGTATATATCAAACATTACAATAACAAGGATTATATGCAATTGCAATTGCTAAAATAGTGTATTCTACCGAGTTAATAGTCTCTAAGATTTCCTCCTGGGGGTTCCCCCCGAAACAGGATTAATTTTTATCAAAGTTGTATCAGAAGTAAATTAGGGGGAAGTAAGCGCAATGTATTTTCAGCTATTCTAATCTGCCTAATTTAACACGTGACGAATTTTTTATCGCTAACCGATGAGCAGTAACCTCTATTTTTGGTTACATTTTACATTCTCCCGTGACATCAATTGGTTTCAACCAATGAGAAATCAGGATTTACTTGAAGTTTCGAGTGTTATTTGATCTCTAGATATACGACTCAGCGTTCTTTTAGTTCCCGGACCTCATCGAGAAGAGACACGTAGATTTTCGCGCTCCGTACCCCGCCTTCTCGACTCTATTTACAGGCAAAGGCTTAAGGATTTCCGTAAAAGTAAGTGACTTTATTATATACTGTAGAGGGAAATTAGGCCTTGTTTAAATTGAAGTAAATAGACTTAGATTCTAGTCAAATAGTCTTAGAGTCTAACCAAAATAAATAGAAAAAACATTTATTGAAATTTAGGCTTAACCAATTAGGCTTAAGAATGTTGACAATAGCTTATAGAAACTATCAGTTTACAGTATGGACATCGAAGCGTATCGACTTGAAACTTTTCGTCACTGGAGAAACCCCCACGTTACTAAGGAACAACTAGCGAAGGCTGGATTCTACTATATTCAGCGGGGCGATGAAGTACGATGTTACAAGTGCCATGGCGTATTAGAAGGATGGGAATCAGGAGACGTACCAGAATGGGAACATGCTAGATTCTTTCCACACTGTCCGTCGAGGGATAATTCACCATCGGAAAAAAAGTACCTTTCGCAAGAATGGGAGATCCCGGCACCACCAAGGGCAGCGGCACTGGAGGATGACGATTTCATATCTATTCCGGTCAGACGTGGTGAGGTAGAACTTTTATTAAAATTATTTATACAATCCGCACTTGCAGAAGGTAGTTCGTTTCAGCCCATTAAATGAAATTGTACATATTCCTTACGAAGATCGAGTTAATTTTTTTTATATTGATAAAATGCGATTTAAACGCGTTATTTATAATGTCGGTCTAATATTAGAACCTGTTTTACGCAATCATGTAATTAAAAGTAAAATAAAATTGGAAATTAATTAAATTGAAAATAACTTGTTATTATTGCCTAGAGATTAGAAATTAAGGGGTTCTGAAGCGATAAGCAAACGGGTAAAAATCTAATCTCCAGATATCTGCGCGAGGAAAACTAATTTTGGAGAATGGGGATGGGGGAAAGCAACTGGTGATTAGAAGGGGTGAAAGCAATAGGGGAAAGGAGCTGGTGAACGAGAGATAAAGTATCCAGTGAATGGGGGTTGGGGGAAAGCAACCCGTGAACGGGAGAATCTGGTGATTAGAAATTCTGGTGATTAGAAATTCTGGTGATTAGAAATTCTGGTGATTGAGATGGGGGCGCGGGTGGGGGAGGAACGGGATAGGCGCGGGTGAACGGCGGGAGCCAAGCTCTTTGTGTCTATCCGGTGATTGAGAATGAAATTCTCAATCACCGGATAGACACACCCCTCTCTTAAAAATAGTAGATCATGATTAAGCCGATTAAATCTTGATTAAATCAATATTAAAATATTTTCATGATTAAATTAGGATTAAAAATTTCAGTCGTGATTAAATCGGATCAAAAATTTAATCACGATTAACTCGATTTAATACATTTAATCGAATTTAATCCGATTAATTATGCGCTCAAAAGAGGAGTGAACTGCCCCTCGGGATTAAAGCTATTTCATAACATTATCTATCATGTTATTTACCACTTTCCCCATTTTATATATATCATCTGATAAATAGGCTTTCATTTGGCGGTATTTGGTTGAATTATTTGGTCCATAGGAACAAATTTATCGAAAACGTCGCCTTTTTTTAAATTTTTATTAATTTGGTTGGGGTTTTAAATTGTTTAAATAATTAATATTTAAACTAATTGGAGGCCGCCAATACACTTTCTCGTCGATGTATCTACTGGCCTTTCTTTATTTTTAATACTTTCACATAGCAGAATTTAGGTAAAAAACTATTCGGGACTCAAGGACGAGCGTATATTTATTTGTTCGTTATGAGAGTAAATCAGCCATTGGATACAGGGGTTTTAAATGGGTTCAGGCGGGTTTGGGGCGATTGCGAGTTAGGGTTATTTTTGCGGGGAAAAGGGTACCACGGAAATTATCGCATGGGAAAAAGGTTTTGGGGGGCTTACTGGGGTGGAGCAAAGAATATAAAGCCCCATGAATGGAAAGATTGATATGAATTAATGGCTTCAAAAGTCGATTGATGACTTAGGCCTAAGGTGGTGCCTTTGGTATTAGCCTAGCTGATTATTATTATTATTATTATTGGCCGCGTGTTTTGGCCGAGCTAGAAACTTCCGGCAAAGCAAATCAGAGTAACCGGAAACGGCGCAAAAGTTCCACTAGACGGAACTACACCTTCCATTCCTGGGGCTTTATATTCTTTGGGTGGAGTGCCTCGAAAAATAAAACTAGCTAAGCTCAGCTCGTGCGTGGATGAGGACAACAATTCATTGGCAAGTTATAACCATTTAAAATAACATAATAAATGAGACGGTCATATTAGTTAAATCGTGAAAGAGATTAAATCTCTATTCAGCTGATTAAATTACGTTTTGAGAATAAAAATACTCTGAAAACTTAATCACCTTTCTTATTAAAATTTCAAATGGAACTCATAGTTTCGTCTGACTCGGTTAAATATCAGAAGTGTGATGTTCCTATTTAAAAACTGCTCTACCTTATATTGTCCCTAAGCTGTGATAATAAATGTTATTTTTCTCAAAAAATTAAATTTTTTGGCTGTTCCAGTACGCATATTATTTTTAGATTTCAATAATATAATTATAAACTTAATTAAATAAAGTTAATTGGTTTAATATTATCGATGTAAGAGTAGATGGCGAAGCAGAAAAATATATGATTAAAAACTGATCATGATTAACTAGTTTTTTTTTAATTTATTGATACCCTATGTAACAAACCTATCAGTAGTGTATCTTCCCATTTTGGTCACATGAGAAAAAATTCTCGTGCGTGACCGCGAATATTAATTATCACATCAAAATGATTATACAAATATATTGGTTAAAGGTACAATTTTTATAGAAGCGAAATTAACAAAGGAGTATCGTCTTAAATCATGAATTCCTAAATAAATTAACCATGTGGTTATTAGCTTCACAAATAAAGCTAAAGTTTAACAATTTTTAATACCTTTATCAGTTTTGTTATAAAGTTTTGGCCCCAAATAAAGTACATGTCTCTGTCCAAACCTTATACGCATTTTCTCCATTGCTACATTACAATTTCCAATATTTATAATGTTTTATCTTACGTTAGATGGAGGGATAGTATTACGTATTTTAATCATGATTAAGGGATTAAATCGTGATAAAAATAGTAGATCATGATTAAGCCGATTAAATCTTGATTAAATCAATATTAAAATATTTTCATGATTAAATTAGGATTAAAAATTTCAGTCGTGATTAAATCGGATCAAAAATTTAATCACGATTAACTCGATTTAATACATTTAATCGAATTTAATCCGATTAATTATGCGCTCAAAAGAGGAGTGAACTGCCCCTCGGGATTAAAGCTATTTCATAACATTATCTATCATGTTATTTACCACTTTCCCCATTTTATATATATCATCTGATAAATAGGCTTTCATTTGGCGGTATTTGGTTGAATTATTTGGTCCATAGGAACAAATTTATCGAAAACGTCGCCTTTTTTTAAATTTTTATTAATTTGGTTGGGGTTTTAAATTGTTTAAATAATTAATATTTAAACTAATTAGAAAAATTATAATACGGTTAAATTAACTAAAAATAAAAATTTTTCTGTATAGATAATAAAAAAGTGGGTAACGGTCAGATAATGCCGACCTCTAGGTGGGACGAATAGTTTTTTACCTAAATTCTGCTATGTGAAAGGATTAAAAATAAAGTAACTCGAAGCGCGCAAATCGAATTTCCTAAGTTGGAAATTGTAATTCGTGTAGCAGATATAAAAACTGAGAACAAACAAACAAAAACTCATCTCTATATATTAGATTTTTAAGTGACTCCCTAATTTTGAAGTTAAAATATTTTTACATCATTGAAACTGCGCTTATTGACTGCAAATTAGCGAGTACAGGATAAAAGCCTAAGATTTCCACCTTTTCGCCGTCCAAAACAAAATTAACCTGCTCTTATTTAAAAATAAGCTTTAACAAGCAGGAAATGACTAGGGTAACCTTTATTTTTATAATAAACAAATTCAGTACCTGTTCTTAACCTCGGTGGGAACAGACGTATCGTTTTGAGCTCCACAATTTTTAAATATTTTGATAGTTTTAAACGGTTTTTAGCGCTTTCCGCCATTTTCTTGGGGGCGTTTTGGGCTTAAGGCGTTAAGCCTTGTTTTGTGTTTAGCCATTTTTAACTGAATTTTAATTTATATTCAGCCGGATTCTGCATGACCCCATAGGCAAAAGAGGAACTGCCCTCTCGCTTTCTAGGTATCCATAAATCACAACTGAATGAGGCATAGGGGTAACATAAAATGCTGACTTGCACTGTGCTTGAAAACCAGTTTTTTTGTGACCCCTATGCCTTTCCCTGTTGTGAGTGAAGGATCCCTTTAAGAAGCTCCGGTTGGCTGAAATGTTGGGCGGGAATTCTCTTGCCTTTGCTTTTTTATTTGCTGTGGTTACGTCATGAGTGTTATGTAACATTTTGACCACCGGCGCTTGTTCCGCCATTTTGTTATAATTTTTACCTCTCCGAGGGGACAAAGTCCCCTAGGAGGGGTTATACAACGACCGTGTCTGTCTGTGGGTCTGTGGGTGGGTCTGTGTGTCTGTCAGGCCTGCGAACGCGTTCGCATTTTCGGTGCAAAGTGTAATCACTGCGTACGCAGTTTCTCGAGATCTCTGCGTTCGCAGTTGCTAGTAATTAGGGAACAAAGTCGAAAAACCGTGTTTGCAAAACCACCGTGGGACGGTGAGCGTTAACGGATTAATTTGCAGTCGGGGTTAGTTTGGTGGTTTTTTTTTTGTCAACGCTCGCCGTCCCGACAGGTTTAATTCAGTGGTTTGGATATTTCGCTATTGTAATGTTTATGTGTAGGGTGGTAATGTTGTGTTATTGTTATGACGTTTGTGGGTGTTGAGTTTATGGTGTGTATGTACGGGTGGTATCTCTCCAACTCTTTCTTATTGACTTTTGGGACGGACCGAGTGCTGAGTGTAATGCTACCTCTCAACATCCAATGGCAGGGTTTCCACCAATTGTTCACGGTATTCGTCTTAGTATCAATTTGCGATCGCATCGGGCGGGTTTCGAACCCGAGACCGCCTGTTTGACAGGCGGACGTTCTACGACAGAACCACCGACACTTATTACGTTTCATTGAAAATTAGACCTTCAGCGCTATCGAAAGCGTATTTAATAGAGTACGAAATTTTGGTTTAATTGAAATAGAGCAAGATTTCGTGGAAGATTTAAATTATTGCATCGAAGAAATTCTAATTTAGCGATTTCTCATTTGATTAAAAACAAATGCGTCACCCAGGTTTCGAACCCGGGCCGTTCAGTTAGGCAGTCGAACGCTCTACCACAGAACCAACGATAACTTCAAGCTTTACTGCAAATAAGACACTCATTGTAAGCATAATAGTTAACAAAGTCTTGAATTTTTTTACGAATGAAATTGTGAAGGCCTAATGTGGTTTTTTTACGAAAAAATTATAAAGACTTAATCTTGTTTAATATAATAAGTTGCTTTATTTCAATTTGGTACTTTTGTTTAGGGTTTTTTTAATGAATGGAGTTAAAGATTTTTTTCTTCTATTATTTGACGTTTTATTTTTGCGGTTGTATATTTGTTTTATCTTTTATTCTTTTAAAATTATTTACTTCTTCCGCAAAATGGTTCATTTTTTGGAGGAACCTTTTTACTTATTTTTTGTGTATTAATGTTTTGAGAACCTTTACGTTTGGGAAAGGATAATTTTTGACGGAACCTTCAAAGTGTATACGTCGCATTTTCAAAATATTTAATGGTCAAATCTTGTTTTAGCGCAGTCAGCAGATAAGATAAAGGGTAGAACCCGTTAGTTTTTTGTAATTTATTTAGTTTTTTCAGTCGTATATTCTTATCTATTAGGTTTAGCGTATTGGTTTTCAAGCTTAATAATTCATTTATTAACAACATATCGAGTTGGTCTGGTTTTCATCTCGGTCGTAATTTATTTTAAACGTTTTCTCGGCTGATTAAGATGTTTACTGCAGTTCATCAATTGGGTTCGTTTGTGTTTATTTATAAAGAACCCTAACTATTCCCTCTACGGTCATTTATTGATATACGTTTAGTCAAGTGGCTTTCTGTGCTTTGTGAATGGTAAGTTTTTCGCTTCTTGTTAATAAGTTTTTTGGTGGTGTGGATATTTGGATATCTACGATTCCTAATGCAGTCATTGATATCCTGGGTGTGCGAGTCATTATATGATATTGGAAATTGGACGGTTTTGGTCTTTTTCATGCGGTATGTGTCACAACGTCAACAGGATGGTTCCGACAGTCTACGAGTCGTCCACTACCAGATATCTACGGTATCTTGATCGCGCGAACGTTGAAATAAAATGTGCGTTAACTATACGGCAAGTATTTCGTAAGCGACAAAAATACAAATACCCTCTGTAGATATTTCTTTCATTAAAATTGGCTTCGTATTATATTTAACTGCTAAACTTGTACCGTAAATAGGGTTAAAGTCAATTGTGCATTGTTTTAGTACGTCTAACTCACTGTTGTAACTACTTAATTTATAATATTCTGAATAAATTAATCTCGGTTGTTTCGTCTCAATTATTTTAATTCAAATTAAAATTTTATACCGGGCGGGATTGAACCGGGATTACGTTATTAGTAAATAACTCTGAATTGGGGAGATATAACTTTGAGGGTCATCTCGAGAAATTAATACCGCTAGTTGTATTTTAATTTTGATTGTGTTGAGCTTTTGGGCGGTATTGTTGGCTTTAATTATCATTTTTTCGTGTGAAGTGGTTTAAAGAAGGTTTTCTGTGTTGTTATATCGTAAGCGATAAAAATACAAATACCCTCTGTAGATATTTCTTTTATTAAAGTTTGCTTCGTATTACATTTAACTGATAAAAATTTCTGTAAATAGGGTTAAATTCAATTGTGCGTTGTTCTAGTTCGTCTAACTCACTGTTGTAACTACTTAATTTATAATATTCTGAACAAATTAATCTCGGTTGTTTCGTTTCAATTATTATAATTCAAATTAAAATTTTATACCGGGCAGGATTGAACCAGGATTACGTTATTAGTAAATAACTCTGAATTGGGGAGATATAACTTAGAGGGTCATCTCGAGAAATTAATACCACTAGGGACAATGCTTCCGAGGAGAGGTATATTTTGGCTTGCCAACTTGTTAACTATGGCGCTTCCCGGAGCGAACCTTTTACAACTGTCGGCCACTACTTCAAGAGATGAAGCATTCCTCTCCGAGGTATCAGCTACTCGAATCAAACTGTCCCTTATTTCTTGCTAAGTTTCCTTCAACACCAAAATTTCAACTGCAAGTTTTTTCCTCCGATGCAAAACCGTCCAGGGCATCACCAATTCTCTCCTTGTATGGGAGAGAACGTTTCCTTGAAGACGGAACTATAAGAAGAATAGGGTTGAGCGTCAAGTGGAAATTTCCCTGCCTACGACTGATGAAGGCCAAGCAGCCCGAAACTGATTTGTTAAAGCGTTCTCAAATCAGTCTCATATATTATAAAACCATCTCCCCAACAGGTATTGCCCTTTTTTTGCAAATATTATTCATACTAATGTAGTAAATTTTATTCCGGCATATGACACCTCTGCAATTAGAGCTTTAACCCTCTCTTCCAATGGAGTAAGTTCTGGCAAATCAAATGCTGAACCTCCGCCAGTTTGTCTAATCTTCGCATTTATTGAAGCAGCTTTAGCCCGGACACTAGATTTTAAAGTATTCCACTTCTTACGGATGTCAGAGGGATTCCTATCTTAAGAGCCAATGCCGTTGACTACGTGAGTTATTTCGATCCATAATTTGTGCTGCTGGGTGTTCAGACCACTTAATAAAATATATAAAATAATATTTATAGAGGTAACGCGATAACTTTCTAAATTCCTCCCAGCATGCTTTTATTAACCAGAGGTTTCTTAATTAAGATATGTAATACACCTTTATGTTGTCGGAGTTCTGAACAGTTTAGTTCCTCCATCTTTGATGCCAGAATATTGGTTTCTTCATCAAAAATAAAAACCAACAAAACAGGATTTTTTATTTTAACATGTCTTTATATAGAGAAAATTATATAATTGTTACACCATACTACAGATTGATTTTGTGTATTGTAATGGTTTTTGTTAATTGTATTACAACGATTCAATTGGATAAAATAAATGGCAAATTGAAAATAGTAGCATCATTATTGCATGTTAATTTTAAATTTTTAAAAGAGGTTAAGTAATGCTTAAAGGTCAAGAGGTTATGTTTTACGAACAAAATTTGTGTAAATAATTTGTATGTAATAAAAAAAGCTTAAATGTTCAATTTATGTTATAAATAATTCTAACAAAAATAGTTATTTATAATTATTTTTACAATAACAAATAGATGGCGAATAAAATTATATTTATTTTTAAGATGTACAAATAGATGGCGAAATAAATGTAGATAATTTGTGAGGGTCACAAATAGATGGCAGGCCATTAAGCTGGGAACTGAAAATAAACAGGCAAGTTATTGCTTAGTCCAGGCCATATTAAATAGTCTATGAGTGAACGGCATTAAGCGGAACTGAACTATCTATATCATCTTTGCGTCATAGTTATGACGTGTGATGAGCCAATAGAAGTGTCAAAGGAAGAAGGCTTGAATGAGGGGACGGAGAACTGATTCCTGTGTATTTCAGTCAACCGGAGCTTCTTAAGCAAGAGGGCGTTTCCCCTCTTGACTAGGGGGTCATGCAGAATATGGCTGATTGTTTCGTTTTAAGACTAAGCTCCTTCTTTGAGCAGTTATTCTTTATTTATTTATTGTGACAAAGCCATAATGGCGTCAACTCTGTGGAGATCGTCCTGCCGAGTCACGCTTCAAGACGGCGTTCAGTATTTAAACCTTGCGAATGCCCTCTACAGCCAAATTTCCCCGGATTCTGTCTACGCCATTTAACCTCTAAGTAAGAACTTAAAGAACATGTTTCAAGTAACTTTTAAAACCGACGATTTTTTCAAAAAGCAATGGACAATGGTCTGGTCTACATCAGTGTCTCGAGTTTATCCCAGTCGACGGGCTAACGAGATGGATCGTGATCCGAGACGTTCCCATCTTGGTAGACAGGGCGGGTTTTGTTGCCGCTTTCTCACAGTACGGACAAGTGCTGAAGTTTGACGAAGAGGAATGGCCTCTTCTGAAAGGCGTTAAATCCGGAACTCGACGTGTGCACGTCAAGATGAACGCGCAGAACGGGGTCCCTAACATCCTTAAGGTTGGGCAAAATCATCGAACCAGAGTTTTTATCCGGTCGTAGAGTTTCTATGCTTCCGCTGTAAACAAAAAGGGCACAAATTTTGCGAATGTCCAGAACGCGCCGAAAAAAGAAACGACTTGCCTGTCAAAAAAACGCCGCCAGAGGAAAAGACCTTTCCAGAAAAACATCCACATGTAGAAGACCCAGCCGGGTCAGCGACAACAAATAACCACGAAGTTACGTCAAATCAACACGAAACCGTCGAAGACACCCAAAGCTCGAGCAACGACGCCGCACTTATTGTTGAAACTAACGACTTGGGCCAAAAGGCTGTACTCACCCTGGAAGATCCGGCCACCAAGACGAACGACTCAATGGATTTGCCTCTCAGAAACTCTCAAAAGTTCTCGGGAGTCTTAAAATCCTCGACACCATCATCCGGAAATGGTCAACTTGCCAGCCCCCAGAAACGACTACGCAGCCGCTCAAGATCTAAGAAAATCAAAAAGGACGAAATCAGGTCAAGGCTTAATCGAAAATGTTATTAACTTCTGATAATACGAACTGTATCTGTGTTCTTTTTCACAAATTTCATGACTTATACAATTCTAAAAATAGGTTATTTTAATGCTAATGGTCTAAGAGATAGTGCCAATCAAATAGACGTAGTTTCTATAGCCTGTTCTTATAATTTTGATTTTTACTAGTATAAGAAACACATTTATTACAGTCCGACGAGGGGTCGGAACGGTTTAGAGGCACAGCAATTCAATTAAACAAACGTCACGAAACCAACCTCCAGGGCGTTCGTTAGTCTCTGCCGACATCTTAATCCAAGGTAGAAGACTAAGGTTAATTTCCATTTACGCTCCCAATATCGCCACAGAACGCTAACTTTCCTTACGAACCTTTACCAGTATTTTGAAGGTCCCCAAGACCGTCTTATCTTAGCGGGCAACTTCAACTGCATCATGGATCCAGACTTGGACAAGGAGGGCGGTATTGTCATCAAAGACAAAAGTGTGGGTGAGCTACGGAAATAATTAAATGACTAAGATCTAACTGATACTTACCGGGAATTATATCCTCAACGTCATGAATACACTTGGGCGCCATCATCCGTCAAGAGCCGATTGGACTGAATTTATATATCACGCAGCATAGACGTTCAGCTCCCGCATTCGACGTCGCGTCGTTCGGCGGCAGCAACTACAATATCTCCGACCATAAATTATTAACCTTGAATCTCATTTTAATAACGAACATTCAGCGAGGGTGAGGCTTTTGACGTCTGAATGACGCCCTTCTACAGCCAGAGGAACCTGATGACGATTCCATGCAGCGGACGATCGAAAGACTGGCCGGTGAAGTAGATAGTCCTGAAATCTATAAATTCCGGGAAGGCACCCGGTCTTGACGGCCTTACAGCGGCTTTTCTTTGAAAAATATTGGTCAACACTAGGTCTTATACTTACATCCGTCTTCAGCGAATCCGTAGCGGAAGAAAAGCTACAGAAAACAATGACGCAAGGAGTAGTCACACTACTCTGTAAATACGAGTCTCGAAAAGAGGAAATGGACGTTTGGCATCCAATTACATTACTGGACTACGATCGGAGAATCCTGGCTAAAATCCTTGAGAGACGGGCCGCAACAGTCGCAGCAAGCCTTATTGGACCGCATCGAACGTTTGGAGTCCGGGGTAGAAACCCGACGCCCAATCTCCTTCTCATAACGTGACGTTATAACAGACATAAATGACAGACATGACAGCGCCTACCTGCTCTCCTTAGACTTTAATAAGGCTTTCGACCGCCTAAGTCACAGCTTTATTTTTAAGACTCTGGAGAGGTTTGGCTTAAGATGAAGGTTCTCTACAAAGCCAATACAAGTACTTTATTAATTAATGGTTCTCTATCAGATAGCTTTTCGATAGGTAAGCGCGTACGTCAAGGATGTTCTCTCTCACCGTTGCTGTTTTGTCTTGCCATGGAAATTTTATTGGCAGCCCTTACTGTCAATGATTTAATAAACGGGATAGCACCACCAGGAGGAGCAACCAAAGACAAGATAAAATACATAGCCCACGCCGACGACGTTAACTTGACGGTTGCTGACGCAGAGTCGATTCTCGAGACGCTGACGGAAGTTGACCAATACTGTGCGGTGTCCGGCAGTAAAGTCATCCAACAAAAACTAAAAGCATGCCACTCCGAAGAAATATACCATACTTGGGACAACCTCTGCCGATACGATATCACCGGAGACCATCAAGATTTTGGGGATCTACTTCGGTAAATACGGTACCTACAATTCTAACGATCTTCATTTTAAGAAAAATTTCCTCGACTCCTTTATTCCCTGGCAAAATGGTCAGATCTCATTCATCGCTAAAGCCAAGCTTGTCAAACAAGTTGCCATTCTTAAGCCGGAATACGCAGTCCCTATGGTAAATTACACCAAGAAATCCCTCAACGACATGACCAAATCCACCTTTGAATTTCTGTGGCAAGGAAAACTCTAGCACTACCTATCGAGCTCGGTAGGATTGGCCTTCCAAAACTTTTAACGACTCTGGAGACGGCGGCGGTGAGCAAAGTCAACAATTGCGCTCTAAACGAAACTCACGCAATCCACGACAGCGTCATCTACAATATGTAAACAACCAGCAAAACGATCCTAGGAATGCCCTGGAACCCAAACAAACCCCACGCTCCGACAATCTATCCAAACTACTCCAAATTCCACGCATCCATCCTGAAAATAAATCAAAAATTAAGAAATAACCAATATGTACTTCCATAAAACTTGATGAGGTTAACGGTAATAGTTAGTGTAGGGAGCTGTTGGCTCATGTGGCATGAAGGGCTTGTTACCCTCCTCCTACGCATTGTAACCCGGCCACCTGAATTAATGGCTTCAAATGTCGCTTGATGATTTGGCCTATGGTGGTGCCTTGGGTATTAGCCTAGCTGATTGATTGCTAACGAAATCCGTCTTTTCCTAGAGCCAACCGCAGTACCTCGAGTCGTACGTCTAAAACCACACAATATTTGGCCGTTAACTTTTAGAAGAATAGGTTCGAGATACATCGAGGGCACTCGTCCATGACGGCCTCCCGACCAGAGACGTTCTGTACGAAAGAAAAATGAGTAAAACTTATATCCCAGATGTATGGCACGCCAAACCGGACAAAATTCTTACTTCACATTATTGTATACTTTTCTACTATATTTCATACTTTTGTCTCACAACCTAGCATACTTTACGCAAACGAGCATACTTGACACTCGCAAACGTTTATACTTCGTACGTGCGAACTACCATACTTGACACTTGCAAACGTTTATAAATCGTACACGCGAACTACCATACTTGACACTCGCAAACGTTTATACTTCGTACGCGCGAACTACCATACTTGCGACGCTCAAACTTGTATACTTCGTACGCGCAAGCTTCTGCGCAAGTGAAGCGTTTTCGCCGCCTTTCCCCTCCAGTCGCTGGCGCGTTATTTGAATCTAACCACTTTACGGCCGCGGATTTCAAATTTCTGCGGCTTCAATATCAGAAGTAAATGAACCGAATTATAGAAATAGCGCTCAGAATCGGAGGGCGTTTTCCTTATGAAAATGATGAGGAAATCGAGTCAAATAAATATGAATTTCCATCCCCGTCTTCTGACGTGATTAATTTATTTTCGGCCTTGGAGCGCGCAAAATTTCAAATTCAAGGTCAAAATGTATCTTCATAAGGAAAACGCCTTCAACATGGGGAGTATAGCAGTCTGAAGCCTTCAGTACATTTACTTTTGTCAATATCTAATGCCAAAGGAGGAGGAAAGCGGTAATATTTCAATTTGAAAGTATTATAACACATATCGTATATAATAACATAATATTATATGACTACCTGAGAAGCCCGGCCTCTGGCCGTGCTTTCAGCTAGTTGAGTAAATTAGGGTTTAGAAAACGGAAACAAAAGCACTTTACTTTAAATATGCAAATTACATAATTTTTAAATAGTAAATAGGCATTTTTTAAAAATTGCAAACGTTTAATAGTGCAAAATATCATATCTTGCAATATTAACATATATTTTATTTCTTTGATTAGTTTAAGATGTGATTATGATTAAGCGTTTTTGTACACAATATTTTTAGTTTCTCCGTTTGGAGTAAGTATCTACAGGTTATTTGCAGCTCCAACTCTTGAAAACGCCACATAAAGCATGGGTTTTCTAAATTAGTTCCCGCAGTTTTAAGTGACTGTCCTTGCGCTTTATTAATTGTCATTGCGAAGCTAAGATTGATTGGAAATTTCAGGCGTTTAAAATCCAATGGCATATCGGTTGGTATTATGGGTCTGCGTGGAATGAATACGGCCCGGGCAAAGGTGTCTGCGTGACACAGATAGAGAGGGGAGGGGGGGGCTGAGAAAAGAGAACGAACGCAAGCGAAAAGGGTCGAAGGTCGTACCATGCAGCAGCTAAGTGAGGCAATTAGAGCCAGCGAGATAAACTCCCGTGTCTCTTAATACCCGCGTCTCTTGACAGCGTGAGGTCGGGGGTTTCGGTCTTGCGGTCACCTGTTTTTGGTCCCGTGGTCAAAACTACGAAGGTAAGCAATCTCAAGACGCCCCTAAAACCTGACGGTAGGGGCCACAATGCCACCGGCCAAATTTCGTGCGAATCGGACAGTTATCTCGGGCGTTCATAGAAGGTAACAAACCAATCATATATAGAAACATCAGATTTTATTTATTTAGATATACAAACATCAGATTTTATTTATATAGATTATATATTATAAAATAAAAATATTACATGTAGTGTTATGCTAAATTAAACAAATAATATTAAACAAAACATTCCAATGAAACTAGAAAAGTATTTAATATTATCATTCTAATATTACATCCTTAAAAATATGTTAAACCTTCAAAATATTTTAACTGTAACAAAAATAAACACGAAAAAAATAAACAGGAGCTTGTTTCAGAATCAAGTTAATCGATTTACAACATTTAAATAGAGATTTATCCCGAAATTTCCGTCATCTGATAGTGGGTTTATATCTCTATAGATATCCAATAGTGTAGCTTGTGGTGGCTGAAAATAACTTTCGGGTACTACTACATTATTGTTCGTTTCTATGGCATCAGGCAAATGATCATCAACGCCATACATTTCAGGGTTTAAAACGTATTCCTGGTCTTCTTCTTGTCTTCTGATATCCGTTAATCTATTAATGGACCATAGCTGACGAGGAGAGTAATTACGTTCTGTTCGAAGAGAGTGATTATTCCATTCTCCGGTAAACGTTTCGCAAGATCTTCTTATTCTCGGCAGGAATACGTAGTGCAAGGAGAAAAGGTGGACTTCGTTTGTACTATCGAGTAGATCCTCTCGTTGCATGAAATGGAAAACACTACGGTAATGCGCCGAGACAACTCGATTCAACTCTGCCCAAAGTCTTTCTATTCGGGTATTGTGAACGCTCAGTCCAGTGATAAAACTTCTCCTGTTTAGGCCTTGAGTGGTGATCATATATCTGGCGACCATAGTGTTTTCCACCCCCATATCGCCTCGAATTCTTTATGGTATTCCATACTGCGCCAGATCATTTTGAAAATGTTCGAAGACGGTATTAGCAAGGTTGTTTGTCTCGCAATGAAGATGTATTATTAAGCGACTAAATCCGTCGATTAGTCCGTGAAAGACAAAGCGCCACGTTATAAGTTTGTGGTTGCTGTCCATATGCCTGAAAATTAATATGAATAAATGAATTAAACTCTTTTCCTATACAAACAAAATTATATTACATATAATATTAGTTTTGCAAAGAATTATAATAACCACAAGGCATTCGCCCCTCTAACTCTGTATTCACGTCTTAGAATGGGAGTTCTCGGACGAAGGGCGCGTCCTACAGGATCTAAGGCATTGAGTCGTTCTCTGATCCGCCATCGCGGAACATGTATGGCTATACCAAGCCTTCTTAATCCACCTATTACATACGTTTGCCCAACGTTGTAGGTAGTGTTGAGGAGATTCGTTATGTTTCTATCCAATTCTTCGTCTGAAATAACCGTCTCTTCTTCAAGCATACCGAACTGACGTCGCCGTCTATAAACTGTCCTAACGTTAACACCGATAACACTAGCCGTTCTCGTTCAAGATAATCCCAAGGTATTTCGACACCACTCAAGCTGCTCCCTCGTGATGTTGCATGCTGGTCTGCCAACACTATTTAAACGAACAACAGGACACGAGTACGGATCACTAACCAGGTCAACTTGATTGCTTAAAACAATTTCTAGGTCTTCTAAATATTCGTTTAACGTATTGTGCAATATTTCCAACAATTCTCTCAAATTGTTCATAGTATCATCCGTATTTGGTTGTTGATCAAGTGCCAATAAAAACCGTCCAATAATGAAACAGTGCGATTGAAGTCGTCGGTGATTCATTTCCAAAACATTTAAATCCTCACTATGGCGGTATCTCAAAAATAATTGATACCAATCTCTAAGACTATTAATGTAACTTTCCACGTCAACTTGGCGAACATTTAATGCCATTTTATCCACACGAGATACTTATTGATACTGAAATATTTTTCGTAAATCTTTCAGCAGCCACACTATGACTCAAAACACACCTCGTTGGACCCTTATGAGACACGTCTTCCATAAAACAAAATACAATCTTCAGTCTTTAATCACGTGGCACGTGAGATATATATGTTTACTATATAAATTACTTATATCTTCGTGGCACAACAACATTTTACGTTGACCCGTTGGCGCTGCTTCCGAGGTCGCTTTGAAAGTTGAAACCTCAGAGCTCGATAAACATAGAAACCCGAAACGGAGAAAGATACCCGCCATTTCCCGGGTTAAATGGTAAATATGACCACGAAAACATTCATGGCCCCATGAGATAGTATGGAACGCCAAACCGGACAAAATCGAATTTCGTTTTGCACGCTTCGATTTTGACCTTACGCTTTTGCGCGTCGAATTTATTTGCGCGCTTCGATTTTCCCTTTCGCGCTTCGAGTCTGTTTCGCGCGCTTCGAGTTACTTTATTCAAGAACAGTAGGTACAGGGACGAGAAAGCAGGAAAAAAATTTCGATTTCAAACGTCTTCATATTCACGGGGAGTTAGATGTAAACAAACCGCGGCCATTGTTAAGACGTGGTTCACCATGGACAGTATTATTGTAGTTAGTTTTTACCATTTTGATGTTAAATTAAAAATAAAACTACGAGCGTAAATAAAAAAATGCCCATTTGTTTTGAACACTTAAGCCTCGTCAAGAACCGCTAAAATTAGGTGACCGCCATTTTGTTTGTGTACAACTAACTCCCCTTGCGTTTAGGTCATTTTAGGTGAAATATTCCAATGGAGGCCGCCAATACACTTTCTCGTCGATGTATCTACTGGCCTTTCTTTATTTTTAATACTTTCACATAGCAGAATTTAGGTAAAAAACTATTCGGGACTCAAGGACGAGCGTATATTTATTTGTTCGTTATGAGAGTAAATCAGCCATTGGATACAGGGGTTTTAAATGGGTTCAGGCGGGTTTGGGGCGATTGCGAGTTAGGGTTATTTTTGCGGGGAAAAGGGTACCACGGAAATTATCGCATGGGAAAAAGGTTTTGGGGGGCTTACTGGGGTGGAGCAAAGAATATAAAGCCCCATGAATGGAAAGATTGATATGAATTAATGGCTTCAAAAGTCGATTGATGACTTAGGCCTAAGGTGGTGCCTTTGGTATTAGCCTAGCTGATTATTATTATTATTATTATTGGCCGCGTGTTTTGGCCGAGCTAGAAACTTCCGGCAAAGCAAATCAGAGTAACCGGAAACGGCGCAAAAGTTCCACTAGACGGAACTACACCTTCCATTCCTGGGGCTTTATATTCTTTGGGTGGAGTGCCTCGAAAAATAAAACTAGCTAAGCTCAGCTCGTGCGTGGATGAGGACAACAATTCATTGGCAAGTTATAACCATTTAAAATAACATAATAAATGAGACGGTCATATTAGTTAAATCGTGAAAGAGATTAAATCTCTATTCAGCTGATTAAATTACGTTTTGAGAATAAAAATACTCTGAAAACTTAATCACCTTTCTTATTAAAATTTCAAATGGAACTCATAGTTTCGTCTGACTCGGTTAAATATCAGAAGTGTGATGTTCCTATTTAAAAACTGCTCTACCTTATATTGTCCCTAAGCTGTGATAATAAATGTTATTTTTCTCAAAAAATTAAATTTTTTGGCTGTTCCAGTACGCATATTATTTTTAGATTTCAATAATATAATTATAAACTTAATTAAATAAAGTTAATTGGTTTAATATTATCGATGTAAGAGTAGATGGCGAAGCAGAAAAATATATGATTAAAAACTGATCATGATTAACTAGTTTTTTTTTAATTTATTGATACCCTATGTAACAAACCTATCAGTAGTGTATCTTCCCATTTTGGTCACATGAGAAAAAATTCTCGTGCGTGACCGCGAATATTAATTATCACATCAAAATGATTATACAAATATATTGGTTAAAGGTACAATTTTTATAGAAGCGAAATTAACAAAGGAGTATCGTCTTAAATCATGAATTCCTAAATAAATTAACCATGTGGTTATTAGCTTCACAAATAAAGCTAAAGTTTAACAATTTTTAATACCTTTATCAGTTTTGTTATAAAGTTTTGGCCCCAAATAAAGTACATGTCTCTGTCCAAACCTTATACGCATTTTCTCCATTGCTACATTACAATTTCCAATATTTATAATGTTTTATCTTACGTTAGATGGAGGGATAGTATTACGTATTTTAATCATGATTAAGGGATTAAATCGTGATAAAAATAGTAGATCATGATTAAGCCGATTAAATCTTGATTAAATCAATATTAAAATATTTTCATGATTAAATTAGGATTAAAAATTTCAGTCGTGATTAAATCGGATCAAAAATTTAATCACGATTAACTCGATTTAATACATTTAATCGAATTTAATCCGATTAATTATGCGCTCAAAAGAGGAGTGAACTGCCCCTCGGGATTAAAGCTATTTCATAACATTATCTATCATGTTATTTACCACTTTCCCCATTTTATATATATCATCTGATAAATAGGCTTTCATTTGGCGGTATTTGGTTGAATTATTTGGTCCATAGGAACAAATTTATCGAAAACGTCGCCTTTTTTTAAATTTTTATTAATTTGGTTGGGGTTTTAAATTGTTTAAATAATTAATATTTAAACTAATTAGAAAAATTATAATACGGTTAAATTAACTAAAAATAAAAATTTTTCTGTATAGATAATAAAAAAGTGGGTAACGGTCAGATAATGCCGACCTCTAGGTGGGACGAATAGTTTTTTACCTAAATTCTGCTATGTGAAAGGATTAAAAATAAAGTAACTCGAAGCGCGCAAATCGAATTTCCTAAGTTGGAAATTGTAATTCGTGTAGCAGATATAAAAACTGAGAACAAACAAACAAAAACTCATCTCTATATATTAGATTTTTAAGTGACTCCCTAATTTTGAAGTTAAAATATTTTTACATCATTGAAACTGCGCTTATTGACTGCAAATTAGCGAGTACAGGATAAAAGCCTAAGATTTCCACCTTTTCGCCGTCCAAAACAAAATTAACGGGGTTTCGTAAAATTATTTTGTTAAGTCAAGAATGTATTTATTTATAAATAAATGTATTAATATATAAATAGCTAGGAATAAATGCACTTAGGGTTACTTTATTACGCAAATAACAAAATGCTAAAACTTTATTTTAATTTTGCTTGAATTTTAACTCCGAAAAGCGACAAAAGTAAGACCAAAATATTCGGAAATTACTAAACAAAACCGTCAAAACATCACCCCCCCTCCTTTCAACTCGGAAAACTGGCACTATTAACTATTTTGGTGATCAAGAGAAATTAAAATTTTTCTGACCGAAAATAATTAACGCGTCAACCTCCAGATTTACTAAGGGAATTAGGGAAGTAGTTAAATTCGAACTACTTAACTATATATATATGATATTTATATATATTTATATAAGGTACAAAAACCATCATTTGGCTAAAAATCCCACAAAACCAATAAAGACTTACCCCCCCTCCAAAAATACACCCCTCGGTTTTAACCTGGTGATAAAGTCAAAGAATTAATAATGTCTTTAAATGCGGCTAATGCGAATACGGATAGAATCCGTGAACTACTAAAGGCTTTAACGGATCCACAAGTAATTAGTACTTTCAGAAACATTAGTAGTCCGGTCACTCCGAGTTCGACGAATGGTCAAATTCTTGTGCCAGTGAATACCCCAAATGGTAATTCCCGCAATTTTGGATCGGTGGGAGAGGAAATGCGATCTCGCTTTCGACCAAGCACAAGGAACACAATTTATACAAATAGGACTTCAAACGCGGCCGCCTCCCATTCGTTTTCTAAAACTAGAAAACCAAAGAAAGAGTAAGTCACTTTTAAGTTTTAATTTAAGATAATTTTACAAATTTTTTTACGTTTTTTCAACTTATTAGGTCCGTTGATAAATTCCCCACCTTTGAGATGACTGTAGTTTTGCTGACTAGCAATTAAATTAAAAAGGCTCCCAGAAGTAAAGAAAAGAGAAGTTTGGCTGAGAATGGATTTGTCGTTTCTTCAGTAACCTTTCGAAAAGAATGGCCGGAAGAGGTTGTTAGAAATGAAATAGCTAAACTGTTCCCAGGTAAACTACCTGGCCCTCGAGAGTAAGCAAACCTGTATAATATCTTTTATGCATTGTGATTTTATAAGAAGTAAGCTTATAATTTTATTGCAATTTTAGATTTGATTTCTTAAAATGTTACGATTCGTACCTCGTATCGGTAAAATTATCTGCTGATGATGAATTCAATGGAAGAAAGATATATACAGCTTGGAATAAATCCCACCTATATATCAGTCCACACAAAGAAATATTTATCCTACAAGACCCACAAAAAGTGAAGAAAAGCCGTCTGACATTTTCTGATGAATCTGATGAAGAATTAGCGGCTACAGTTATTAATTAATTAATTAAAATATAAAAATTTACTATAAATAAAAAATTTTAGATGAAGATTCGTTACCTAGCATAAGGGACAGAGATGATGTAATTGAAATAGACATAACTACTCCTGCCACTGGGATGCCATCAGCCGCCACTGGGACTATCACAGAGCTAACACTGCTTTAGAAAATTTTGTGTTAATCAGTGCAAACGCGAGGTATGATCCAGAGGTCTTACAAGATTATTTAGAATTTTTCCCCGAGGAAATACCGTTGGAAAATGACTATAGTTATTCACCATCAACCACAACACGTGCAGAAAAAATGGAAGTAATTGAAAATAATTCTTCTCCATCAACCACAACTCGTCCAGAAAAAACGGAAATAATTGAAAATAATTCTATGTATATCCAGAATGAATCGGAGGCTGCCAAAAACAAATTTTTTACTCTTGCCGAAGCCATCCACAACTTGCAAAGTAATATAGATAGAAATGATATTACATTTTTTTGTATTCCACGTGAAAGGGTTTTAAATGGCGCAAAAATTGCGTTCGCACGAAAATCTTTCAATCCATCGGCTATGGTAAATGTTACTTTTACTGATGACTTTAACAATTGTGAAGGAGCAGCAGATATGGGTGCCCTACCCGTGAATTCTTCAGATTACTCTTAACCGAAGTATTAGCCAGCAAAGCCTTCGAGGGTCCTCAGTATGCTAGAACTATCGCAATGAACGATGCAGCCAAAATGGAAAATTTGTATTTCTTGTCGGGTTTGTGCATTTCACTATCTTTGGTTCATGGGGGCCCTGGGCCGCAGTGCCTGAGTAAAGTATTATATGAATGTCTCTTCCAAAATCCAAATTTTGTCAAACTAACATCTGCAGATATATCAGATAATGATTTTCGAGAAAGAGTGCAAGCAGTGGAAAATTCCCAAAATATAGATGAACTAATAGAGAATGCTGAAAAAATCAGTGATCTGTTGTTAATCTCAGGAATTAACAAGCCTATACTAGAGATTTCATATAAAAATGAATTAAGCCAAAAAATTTCAAAATTTCTAGTTATAGAACGTTGTTTGCAAAATATTTTAGAGTTTAAAAGAGGTTTGCGCACCCTAGGAGTATTAGATGCCTTATCGGCTTCTCCTGAAGTTTTTGGACATCTTTTTCTAGATAATGGAAAAAAGTTAACCCGAGGAGACATAACTAGAATTTTTAAATGTAGCTCTTCAGAAAAAGGGAGTAACAAATATCCAATTCAACAAGTCACTTTTAGTTATTTCTTAAATTATCTAGTTGACATTGAAAATGGTCAAAGTGAAATTTCGTTTGAAAAACTCCTCATTTTCTCAACAGGCGCCAATAGAGAGCCCCCTTTAGGTTTCGATCCACAACCCAGAATTCAATTTCTACATGATAATAGTGAAAACTGGTTTAAACCAAGTAGTTTTCCTACAGCAAATACGTGCGGGTTAATTTTGAACCTACCAATTGTACACAATACTTATGACGATTTTCGAGCCGCAATGGAATTCGGAATTTTATCTAGTCCTGATTTTGGTCAAGCTTAGGGTACCTATAAAACTGATTTTCATAGTATATTTTAAGTGGGACTTACTAAGAATTGTAAGCTTAACTCTATTTCTATTTGTCTTAAAGCAAGTATGGTAGTTCGCGCGTACGAAGTATAAACGTTTGCGAGTGTCAAGTATGGTAGTTCGCGCGTTAGAAGTATAAACGTTTGCGAGTGTCAAGTATGATAGTTCGAACGTACGAAGTATAAACGTTTGCGAGTGTCAAGTATGATAGTTCGCGCGTACGAAGTATAAACGTTTGCGAGTGGAAAGTATGATAGTTCGCGCGTACGAAGTATAAACGTTTGCGAGTGGAAAGTATGATAGTTCGCGCGTACGAAGTATAAACGTTTGCGAGTGGAAAGTATGATAGTTCGCGCGTACGAAGTATAAACGTTAGCGAGTGTCAAGTATGATAGTTTGCGGGTACAAAGTATGCTCGTTTGCGTAAAATATGCTAGGTTGTGAGACAAAAGTATGAGATATAGTAGAAAAGTATTCAACAGTGTGAAGTAAGAATTTTGTCCGGTTTGGCGTGCCATACCAGATGTCCAGAAACAGAAACCCCAGTCCATCTATTCTACTAATGCGAGCCAAGTAAATTAATCTGTAACCACGTCCGTCTCTTTTTCAAAGCCAAATTCGTTTCCTGGTCTACAGTTCTATACCATACATAACTTCCCGTATCCCTTACCTGCCTTTACGTTTGCGCCATCATCTTCTCAGAAGCCAAATTCCAACTCTGGAAATCACACAACTCCTTAGTTTTTGAGATACGAAAGGATTGCGCCGACGTCATACTACGCCGCATCCGCTACGGCAAGCACAACTCGACCATGTCCGCGTCAAGGAAGACGAAATAAAACGTCACTGGTGTGACGCAACTAGTCCTATTGTCGACGCTGCCTCTCGATCGCTTCGCCTCCTCTTTTAGCAAATACTTTTAATTATACGCCCTACTTCGTTTAAAATTTTATTGACTTTTCACTCTTCATGTAGTTATTGCAAATATTTGTATATTATTTCTTAGATAAAAAATTAATACGGTGTTCTCATCGCCGTAAAATTAATTAAAAATTACACGCGAACAAGTAAATGAAATGTGTATAAAGATATGTAAAAACAACGAATCTATTAATAAACAATTAAAAGTATCTGTTCTAATCAGCTTAATATCTGATACGGGCCCCATCGGGGCCCAAGATATTAAACTTATTTTTGGACGGCGGCGGAGAGGTCGGAGCTTGATCTACCTCCGCCACGGGTCGACCTGGTATTGCAGTACATCCGGGATCTGCCCACTTCTCTCTTTTTTTTTCAAAAATTAAACGCTCTTATAATTGCGCACTACCCAACACAGCATTTATATATTGCTCCTCTGACGTCATAAGGGGAAAAATCTTCATTGGCGAATAGTTAATTTTGATGATTCGGAAGGATTTCATTTTGACATATTTTTGACAATAATTTTCGTATCCAATAATTAACTGGCATTTTCTAGCTTTTTTAATTTCCAGTTTTTTATTTTTTGTTTACCAAGCTAGACACGTTTTTGCGGAATATCCTGGGCGCGTCCATGCTTGATTTTCCCCCTTTCAGTCCCATACTCCATTATGGATACCCAAGGAGTGGATGCTAGACTCCCCACTGAGGGTGTTCGCATTCAAGGTCAATCATTCCCAGGTAGTAAGCCACAGCTTTGTAGAACTTAATGAAAATGAACAATATGGAAGGGTCCCCTTTTCTCCGATTATGACTTTTGCTACCAAACTGGTCCATGATACGTCTCCCTCCGGACGTTCATCACCGATTCCTCACAACAAGCGCAACCTTGAAAGTTGCTTGGACGAGATCAATACGAAGTCTTTCAAACGAAGCAGTCCTTCTAGCGAGTGCCACTAGAATTTTTTTCTCGAAACCAGTGTACAACGAATTTCTTTTTAAAGCTTTTAATAACCGTTCTTTTCCGGATAGCAACTTTGAATGTCAACGGTTTAAGAAACATTACCAAGTAAAACAATGTCACATCCATATTATACTCAACAGATTTCTATGTAGTTGTTTTTGCAAGAAACGCATTTAATGAGACGTGATAACTGGCAAATTTTTAATCAGAATTTTTTTATGTATAAACCCATTTTTTGCGAGGGGTCGGAGCGTTCGGGGGGTACAATGGTCCTGTGTTAATAATCGTCTTGCCGACAATGTTAAAGTTATTCGGCTGGATCTATCTGGCAGACTCGTTTCCGTTGACATTATTATAATCACAAAGGAGAGGGGAAAAAAGTAGATGAGTTAAGTTACACAAGAAGGTAAGTTTTTTATCCACGTAATGCTCTTGAAGATCTGAAATCAATTAGATCGGAAGGAAGATTGTTCCAGTCATTTATCACACGCACAGAACAATGTTGTTGCTTGACAGACGATTTCACAATGGGTTTACGCAATTTTGCATGATGCCCTCGTGTTAATGTGACAGACGAAGGCACAAATAAATGTTTTAAAGTTGAGTCAATCCTCCCATGATAAATGTGTTGTAAAAAAAAACAAATCTTTGACACGGTGGTGATCAGTTTTAAGCTGGCATCGCGCTGGTGGGGAAAATTTTTTGCAAGTTGCGCATTAGTTTGGCTAACCGATTATGCGTCTTTTAATGAGTGGCATTGGAGTGATAAGCGAAGGGGACCAGATAACGGAGCTCTAGCCTATGATCGGTAGAATCAAGGAAGTGTAAATAGTTTTCATAAAGGCTTCACTATAAAAGCAAAAATTTCGGCGTACAAGATCGGTAATAGAGTTCACACGAGCAACAACTTTTGCAGAATCGCTTTGATACTTAAGTTTGTCATCAACTATTACGCCCAGATCTCTCACTTTAGTTACAGAAGGTATTGCGCAACTATGAATCGTATATGAAATGTTTGGGTTTTTGGAGCCAAGATGAAGGACTTCGCATTTAGAGATATTGAAATGCATACCATGGCCAGTAGTCAAATTAAGTACCGCGTTAAAGTCAGCTTGTAGGCGGGCACAATCTATATCTTTCGTAATAGCCATATAAAGCTTCAAATCCTCAGCAAAAAGTAGGATAATTTCGTAACGAATGACTTTAGGCAAACTGTTTATAAATATATTAAATTGTAAAGGGCCCAGAAGAGAGCCTTGGGGAACTCAGCTACGAAACTCTTTACTCTTTGAGAAAATGCCCTTAAAAAAACACATTGGTATCGATCAGTAAAAAATCTAACAAGCCAGTCAGACGCCTGATCAATAATACCAGAACGACAAGTCACTTCCGCAAGGCCAGCGAATGGTATCGTATCAAAGGCTTTCGCAAGGTTGAGGTATAAAACATCAACAGGTGAACCAGAGTCCAACCAGTTAATCCAATCGGAGGTCACGTTAAGAAGATTAAAGCTGCAAGACCGTCCGTGCAGAAACCCATAATGGGACGGGTGAAAGAACTCCACTTCATTGAAAAATCGGTCCAATAATGACTTAACAATGCGCTCACAAACTTTGCAGACTTGGCTAGTTAGGCTAATAGGTGTATAATTGGCCTTATTGGTACGCTTCCCTTTCTTATAAATTAAAGAAACTTTAGCTATTTTCCAAGTCTAAGGTACACCGCCAGAAGAAAAACTCTGATTAAATAATAAATTCAGAGGGAGATGGCAAGTGTTTAAGAGATACGGGTGAATGTCATCGGGACCTGCAGATTTGGAACAATCCAAATTGATTAGCTGCTTAAAAACATCATCAGGCGTGCAAGCAAAAGTGGAAAGACGAGGGCTCCTTGGGCAGAGGGTGGAACAATACACGCAACCCTTGCAATATGATCATTGAGTAGATTTGCTATGTCTTTAGGGTCCCTGAATAACTTTCCCAGAGTCATCTTCAAGATGGGAGACTTTAAAGCGACTTATTCTTATGCTATTGATAAGCGCAAAAAAAGCTTTCGGTTTGTTGAAATCAAGTTGACCAGCTGATTTTCATGTTGTGCTTCTACGAGATATCATAACAGACATCAACCATATATCCGTCAGCGCTCAACTACTGTCGCTGGACTTCAACCAAGCATTTGACCATCTAAATCACCAGTTCCTATTCCAGTCTCTGGCGAGGTTCGGCTTTGGGCCAAAATTCATTGCAGCCGTTCAAACAATTTACCAGGATAACTCTAGTTATCTCCTTATTAATGGTTGTTTGTATACGACAAAATATCCAAACACAAAGGTGTGCGACAGGGATGCCAGCTATCACCCCTTCTGTTCTGTCTAGCCTTGGACGCCATCAAGGTAATCACGCCACCTGGAAACTCAATAGAGATTTAATATTAAGCCCGCGCAGATGATGTCAACGCCACTTAAGCCGACAGGGTCTCTATCTAAGAAACCCTGTCGTAGGTAAATGCCTACTGCTCCGTCTCGGGAAGTAGAATTAACCCGCAAAAAACCAAGGTTACTCAATTATAAAGACCTACCTCTTACCGATCATACTTACCATGGACCCCATCAAGATACTTGAGGTTTTCTTCTGCAAAACAGGTATCCACGCGTCAAACGAAAACGTTTTTAAACAAAAATTCTTCGCAGCTTTCGGTCCCTGGCAAAACCGCCAGATATCCTTTAAAGCACGTGCCCGACTAGTCAAACAACTGGCCATGCCAAAATGAGACTACGCAGTCCCCATGGTAAAATTTAGTCTAAGGACTGTAGACGAGATGACCAAGTTCGTCTTTGACTTTGTCTAGCAGGGGAAGCCCGAAGCTATCAAGCGAACGACGATGACCCTTTTGGTAGACTCTGGAGGAACTGGCCTTCCAGATCTCCGCATCAACCTAGAGACGGCAACGACTAGGAAGATCATTAATTTCATCTCTTACGACGAGCATTCGTTATCTTAATTTGTATACCATTGTAAATTGAATACATACCGGGGGTGTTTAATAGAAGGTAGATTTGCCAAAGAAAACTAAGAATAGGAAGGGTAAGCGAAAACGCAGCCAACGGATAGGCCGGCAGAAACAACCAGGAAGAAGAACCAAGCCAAACCCAACCCCACGAAGGGACAGGAGAGGCAAAGCACAGGAGGGAACCCACCCGAAGTCGTCGGTGAAGTTTATTAAGGACATATTAAAACGAGTATATACATTGTGTTTGTTTAAGAAATTTATTAATTGAAGCGATGAAAAATATGTAACAGTAATCGATGGAATTGGATGCAAGGAGATGCGAAGAAGGCATAAACGAAGATGAAGTCCCTAAATATTTTTCTTTCAATTTATTAGAAGAATTATGCACAGAACCATTCGGCCAGTGTGAAGGATAGAAATCGATGTGTAGATTTTTTTTAGATTTGGTAGTAGAGAAGATCTTGTAAGAGTAGACTGTCACAAATTAATTAAGATCTTTGCATGGCAGGAAAATGTTTAGAAGCGAAGGTCTAAGAGAGTGAAATTTTGAAAAGACGACAATCCGAAGCTTCACTCTTTTTATATTTATATATATATATGTGTTGTAGGACGACAATGAAGACTAGGACGATATATATATATATATTACCGCACTTACCTTCGAGTCGTCCTTGTCTTCATAGTCGCCTTCTTCTCCGTCACTTTTGTACTTCTTCGAGTCGTCCTCGTCTATATATATACAGGGTGTCCACTTAAAATGAACCAGAGCGAATATCTCAAAATCTGTAAGTGTTAGAAAGTTGTTTCCAATTAGAAAGGTGTTCCACGTGACTTTGTAAGTACCAATAGCTTTAACCTGATCGCATTTGACCACTAGGAAGCCGAGAAATAATAGATGAAGAACAAGAATGTCGTTAAGTTGATAACGGGTCGAAAGCGAGGTTCGGGAGCTGATAACTCTAAAGATACTCGTGTTAGAGTACTGAAATTTGCTACACATCCCCATCAGGAATGAGGGTCTTTAGTTGAATCATGTCTTCAATGTCATCCAAAAACTAACGCGAGAACCGTAAGTGTTAGAAAGTTGGTTCCAAATAGAAAAGTGTTCCACGTCACATTGTAGGTCCAATGATCTTGAAGTCGAGAAAGTGTTTTTAAAAATCACAAAGGTCGTTAAAATGAAAATTGAAAGAAAACGCACATTAATCGAAATTGCTAGACAAACTCATTATGGTGGTCGTCTTGACAACAACATTTCAAATGTCATTTTATTTTACGCTAAGCCTCATATTCATTCGAAGTTTATTTTTGTAACCACAAAGTTAATTTTTTCTTTAGAAATAAAAAGTTATGTATACTATTCGAGATAAGGGATAAATGGTTCGGTTATTTTATGAAAATGGGAGAAATGCGCGCTTAGCAGCGGCAATTTTTCGGCATGGTCATCCTCGTTTAACACTTACGCATAGTACATCGATTTAGATTAACAGGGATGTTAATGGATTAATTCAAGGAGATTATCGTGAAAATAACGTAGACGTCGATATCTTAGCTTATTTCAGCGCTAATCCGCGCTGCAGCACGGACTGAAACATGCTATTCTAGTTTAAATAAATTGAGACTTGTTTTAATTTTACCTTTTATTTAAGGAGATACGCTTTTTTAGCGACTCTCTAGTTGAGAATAGGCCTTTCTATAAAGTAACATTGGTCTTCTTTTTTAGATGTATCAGGCGCGTCACTGGACGCTATGCTTATGTATTTCTCTTTGAATTTCGCTAATGTTTTTATTTCGAGTAAGTCACACCCTTCATTTTCCTGGTAAACCAAGCGGTCTGGTGAAGCTCCAAACATGGGCAGTTGGATTAACGCAAAATCCCGAAGCAAAAGTGAATAAGTTGCCTTTAAGGTTTTTGTATTTAGTGTTAGCAAGCTCTTCATTTTTTAAGCCCTCTTGAACGTATATATTTTTTGATATATCAGTTGCTTTGAAAATTTATTTGAAAAATATATCATTCACTTCTTTTCGCATTTTGCATATCAAACTGAACTGGGAGGCAGTTATTCGGGCTTTTCTTTCATTAGTCCACAACAAACAATTTTATTGCTCACGTGTCTCAATTTCAAGCATTATTGATGCAGCCAAATAAATTTTTAAATTTCCCCGAAGCTTCAACTTTGAGGTTTTCATTTAGTTCTAAAACTCCTAATGGGAGAGGTATTTGATTTATTGGAGTGGCTGTTGTAGAATCATCTTTTGAGGAACTTGTGGTAGGAACTTCTTCGTTAACTGCAAGTTGAGGATATTTTTGTGGAAAGAAGTTATTCTCTTCTTGAATAAGAACTAGCATTGACCTTCTATTTCCAGATACCATTCTCTCGGATAGAGCTTTTATTCGTTTTTTGCATTTCTACATTATCATCTGGTGTATTGATATTTTCTAGGCTACTATAATTCAGGGACGTTCGTTGTTTTAATTTTTCACTACATTTCTCCGGCATATGTTTTACAAACTGTAGTTCCGAAAAAAGGGCTTTAGATATTTTCTTTTGTGTTGTTGGTGCAGACCACGCTCGAGGTTTTTCTGTACAAGCAGTATCATCTGGTATAAATATCTTTCCAGCTCGCTTACAATCTAAAAGGTACCACACCAACGTGCTTGCAAACTCCTCCTGCACCCGCCTTACACCCACACCAGGCTGATTCTACAACTGCTGACTTTTTGTTTATGATAATTGCGGCATCATACTTATATGAAAGAGTAAAATAGCCCTCCACTTTGCTTTTCACATAAATGTTTGAGATTGTAGATGTTTTTGGCCCACAACGTAGCATGACTACCGACACCTTACTCACCTTGAACATCCGATATCCTAACGTCCAATGTTTTTTAGCTTGAGAATCTTTGTGATGACTAGTAATTGATTTTTCATTGAATATTCCGGGAATAACATTTAGTTGTTTTGTCCAGTTTCCTTTGGGTAGTAGCATTTTTTAAACTCCATCTATTTAAAAATATGTTAGGTTATATAACATTAACATAGTTTTCGATGATTATTTAGACTTACTTTTTTGCTGCCTCCACGTTTTCCATTGCCTATTCAGCCTTTCAACTAAAAAAAAAACATATTTTTTACACAATAATTAAAGATAAATTCTTTAAAATAGTAAATATAATATTCTTAGCCTAACGATTCAGTAAAACATCAGTAACCCCTAAAATAGTAACTCTCCCACATTACACGAAGAGAAAATTCGACGAGTGACCACCCTTTTTATAAAGATCTAAGCTCCTACGTATCTCGTGACGAAAGCGATATATAATAACAAGTTCGGCAAGCGTAATGACTTTATAGAAAGGCCTATTGGTAAATCTGAGCCAAGTTCCCTCCAGGAGTCGTTCGCGAGCACCGAAACTGCAGGTGGGCGGCGCCGTCTCGGGAAGCTTTTAGGACGACAAGTGCGGCTCCCTCAAAAGACGGAGGCCTATCAATTATATATCCCTCCCAACTCGTCCCTTTTACAGTGACTCATTCAATTCTTCGAAGGAATGGAGTGGAAGCAACTGGGTTTCTATAAAATTTTATTTAATACAAAAAATATAGGTTACAATTTTATATTTTAATTATACAATAGAGAAGTTTTTAAAGCTAACGTGAACTAACTTGAAGAGTACCATCCTAAGTGAACGCGTTATCTGTTATTTCCAGATTACATAATTGTTTAAGAGAATGCTTAATTATTGTCCCATTTGCCGTTTTTACCATGCGAGCTCTGATATAACTTCCACGACCGATAATTTCGTCCACAACTAAATCTTATTTCCACATTTGTTGTGGAAGTTATTTTATCTTTAATCATAACAACATCCTCTGTTTAATATTACAATTTTCTTCGGATTATTCCTGTAATGAGCTGAACTGAGCGCCCGCAAGTATTCATGCTGAAACCGATACCACACTATATCCCTTTCATTTTCTCTGTGTTTTATTCTTATCAGTACATCCGCTCTTGACTTGGGTACATTTACATCTTTTACTCTGATGGGGGGCATTGAAGTTAATCTTCTGCCTTTCAGAAATTCAGCCGTTGATAGCGGTAATGGCTCATTTAGATCATTGTAGCTATATGTTAAGGGGCGAGGGTTATTAATTAATTCTGCTTCGGCTAATACAGTTTTCAACGAACTTGAGAGACGACGTGCCTGTATTTTTTTTTCAAGACAATTTTTGTTGATTTAACTAACCTATCCCAACACCCTCCGCACCAGGCTGAACTTTCAACGATGTATTTCCACGTTATTTTGTGGGATGAGAAGAATTAGATTAACTGATTTCGATCTAAACTCTTCCAAATGGCCTTTTGATCTGCCTCTTCCCGGTTAAATGTCTTACTGTTATCACTTTAGTTTACGCTCGGTAACCCCCTCCTAGCCACTACACGACGGAAGGCTAACAAAACATTCTTCAGTAGTTAATGATGAAATCAACTCTAAATCGAGAAAGATGTTAATAGCGCTTGTCGTCAAATGAACATATACCTTTTGTCTTTTATACTTCTATCTCTGATGTATAGCCGACAACATAAACCCACGCCAATAAAGGAAAATGGCGGTGTCCGTTCTATTCTGTCTTTTGGTAGGGAAGCTGTTGGAAGGTCACTTACTTTTCACTAACCTTTTTTTTTCACGACTGTTCTAGCCAATTGTCTACCTGCTGGCAACCAGTACCGTTCTCTCCGCCTTGTCAAATCAATTATTTTGTTCAATCCGATATTTTCGGTTACATTTACGACTAAAGCTGTTTTACGCCTTTCATTTTTAACCGCATCCATATCTATTTTGGAACTTATTTTCGTTCTCTTTTAACCAAGGCGGCCCACACCACCAGAGGTCACAATTGAGCAATGTGTCAGCTTTCATTCCCCTAGTTGGAAGATCGGCGGGGTTTTCTAAACCTGGACAATGCTGCCAGGAGCCGATGTCCGTCAGTGTTGCTATTTCCACCACGCGGTTGTTAATAAAAGGCTTCCATGTCTTTTCGGAATCTTCTATCCATGAAATCGCTATAGTAGAATAAGTCGGCATCGTCCTCAAATTCTACGACGAAATTCGCCAAAGGCGGACTGGGCGCTATAGTCGGCGATTGGCGCGCTTCTTCCGGGGCGTCCGGCCAAAAACTGCAGCCTGGCGCGTCTGAGCCGGCGGCTGGATTTGACTCTTTCGTCCAGGTTTGGACCGTTCGCTTGGACTCGTAAAACACCCCCCATATTTTCTTTGCGTAGTAACACGTCGATATAGCCGCGCTTTCCGTCAAACGTTTCGCCGACTCCTCGGAGATCGGATTTTTGAAAGCGAAACATACCCGGGCGAAAATTTTAATTTTATGTTGACAAAAACATTTTTCGTTGCCATGGAAAAACCGTTGCCCATTGAATAAAAACCCCTTTAGGATTTTTCAAGTTACATGAAGGTCTACCAAGCCCCCGAGTTTGAACGAAATCGGTGTGTAACGCCTCGGGTCGTCTCCTTGTTAGTATTGTCGCCTGACGGCGACGCCACCTCGATTCGCTTCGACCGGCCGCGCTACGGGCTTCGTTTGCTACGAAAAGAGCTTCACTCCGAAGCTCTCCCCTCTCCGACACCTTTTTTCGCCTATTCATCGACTTTTACAGTCGCGGCTTCAAAATCGAGGTACCCCCAGCCGACTTTGAATAAATTTGTTCGTCCGTTTTTTTTGACGTTAAGTTCGATATCTCCGAAAGGATTTCGATGTTTCGTTTTTTCTCGATCGATGCGTTTCGAATAGAGCTCGACGATGGTTTTTATTAGGTTTTTGGCGTTTTACTTCGTATTATTTCGATATCTCCGAAAGGATCTCGATTTTTAAATATATATATATATCTATTTCGTTCGAATCAAGCCCACCCGGGGTTACTTTTCCCGTAGGCTTTTTTTTTGGGTTTTGTTTCTCTCAATGATGTCTTCTAAATTTATTTTAATGATTAAAGTTTTTAATTAATTTCTACTCGCGTAGAAATTTCTTACACCCGTTTCCCGCGGTGTCGGATATTTAAAGATTATTCGAGTTCCGACTCGGACGACGACGACCACGTGTCGTCACCGTCCGTGTTTTCTGGCTCGGACACGATGGCCGTGGAGAAAGGTGCGACGGCCGTGTAAAATATTCAAATCGAGTGAAAACTCGGAACAAATATTTTTCAAAATCGGCCGGGGTACCTCGATTTTCGAAGCCTCGCTCAACGACGCGACTTGGCGGAGAGCTTCGGAGCGAAGCTCTTTTTCGTAGCGAGCGAAGCCCGTAGCGCGGCCGGTCGAAGCGAATCGAGCGGTCGACCCTCGGATAAATTATTTTCAAAGTGTTAATTAGTTTTTTTTTACTAATTTATATTATCTCGTTTTCGAAGATTTTTTTGACAATTTTTTTGCGAAGCGCGGACACGGTTTAGGAAGACGAGGACATTTTTAGTATTATAAGGAAGGACTCCGTGAAGAGACTGTTGACGCACGTCGTAAGTCCATGCGACACGTTGAAACTTCGCGTCCTCTTCCCAGAAACGATAGAGGAAACCGAATATCATCTCGCAGCAACGATAATGTCCCCGTAAAACGACCTCTGCCGTGACTCGCGCTAGATAAATCTTCCGAATTTGGCGATTGACAGCAGTCGCTCGAAAAGTTCGTAATCGTCTTCCGGGCGGCTCCAAAACATCGTTATATAATTCTCTGGCCAATTCCGTAGCGGTCCAGCGAAACCGACTAAATATTCCCAGGGAGTTGCCATATTCCTGAAAAGTCAAGGTACGTAAAAAACGTAATAGATAACGGATAGAGTTAAACTGCAACAAAAAGGACCGAATTACCCGCGTATTTTACCAGATAACTCTTGGAAAAGGCAACGATCGAGTTCCCACCCTGAAGCTTCGTGAGAAGCCTCACCAACTTACCACGAAGAGAGTGAAGACTGAATTTGACCCATTACCCAAAACATCGCGCCTTATATACCCAGTTCGCCCTAGCGCATAATTTACGAAACGATTCGTGATCGGATTGCTGGATATGTTTCGATATCGCCCGAAAAATACGCTACTTTAGTCGGTACAATCGCAATAGGATGATAAAATACGAGAATAGTACAGTCGCGTATACTACGTATAATTATATATTCACCATGAAAGCAATCACGAAGGTGATCCTTTAAAATAGCGATCTCAAATGAGCACCCGAATGTGATCACGAAAACTGATCGTCTTAAATAACGTTTGAGGCGATCACGAATAAGATCCAAACGATGATCGTGAATGTGATTACGAACATGATCACAAATGTGCGCACCCGAATGTCTGATAATTTTACCTAACGTAAAAGGGAAACTTTATTAAGTGGTAAGTTACCATGTAAATTGGGTAAATTAGTAAGTGGCATATTGAGTTAGTGACTGGTAGAATTGCAATATTGGGAAACGAAAATAGTGGCTGGTACCATTGCAAAACTCAGAGCGAATTTGGGCAACTAAGTGAGTGTTTATGGGGTTAATTAGAAAGTGGCTGGAAGTATCGCGGAACCGGGGAATTAAGTGGCGTATGAATTAAGTGATTGGTAACCCTGTAAATAAGGGACCCTGTAAATAAGGGAATTAAATTAAGTGCAAACGGCTCTAAGTGTCTAGCGGAGGTTTCAGGCGTTGCAAAATGTAAAAAAGGCGTTGTCGAACGGCAATCGAGATTCATTCGGCGATTCGAAATGGAGAGCAACGATCGCCTTTCGGCGTTCCTTCGTAGAGCGGGGTCGACTCCAAAACATTTGCCTTCAGCGCCGTCGTTGCTATCTTTAGCGACTCGATATCTAGCGAGGTTCGACGTTGGAACTTTATACGTTAGGGGTTTGGTAATAAGGTTTTTTAGCGCGAACTATCTTTCTCTATTATTTAATAATTTTGACGTCTTTACGCTCTTAAACTCGCAGATTTTACGTCGAGAATCTTCGACGTCGAGCGCCACCCCGGTGGACGGAACCGAATTGAAATCCGAAAACGATGAGCCGCGGTTAGGCATTTTTAATACTTTTTGCAGACTAACACTGAATCTTTTTGAACCGTTTTGTAGCGCGAAAAAGCGAATTCGTTACACGAAATGAGACTGCTAAGGGTAGAGAAAGGGCGAGGAAAAGCCGGACTAATGTCCATGGCTTTATGGAAAAACATTTGGTCCTTCCACGTTACCGAGTAACAAAACGGTAACGCGCTATTTAAGCTTTATAGTTTGAAATTGTTTCGCCAGGTGGCGCCACGTTCCGTGATTGGCCGATCCTTTCGCTTATTGGTTTGAAATTTTTTCGCTAGGTGGCGGCGTGATCGCTTTCGATGGGTTATTTAAGAGACTTATAGGTTCGGATAGAATCAAGTCTCTTACTCGAGAGTCGTTTCGACGGGTCGTCCGAATCAAGCTTTTCATTTTCTCTAATTCGTGATTAAAAAATGGATTTAGTTATGTACTCCGTTTCGAAAGCTCTTCGATGTACGACGAGTTCCCAGCTCATGCACTACGTCAATTTCATGGTAAACGACCTGAAAAAATATACGACGCGGATGCCGCCGATATCCGGAATCCCAGGCCAGCCTTACCAAAGCACCGAAGCCACCAATGGGCTTAAAAATGCCGCCCTGGGCGAAGATATCGAGTAAGTTAATTTTACTTTGTTAAGGCGATTAAAAATCTAAGACATTTTCCCCGTAGCTGATTTGTTCGACCCCATTTTGTTCCTCTTTGTGGTGGGAGGAGGAAAATACGTCAAAGCGAATGGGAAGAAAAGACAACACGAAGAAGTGGATGAGAAGAACACACAACAGCGAAAAAAATCGGGTCAAAACAAATGTTTTTATTCGAAATGATTGTAATTTGTTTAATATTTTGAAAAAACTAACTTGTCACGATGCATAAAGTTAAACTTTTATTTCAAATTATTACTTGATACGTTCATTAGCGGTTAATGATTTAGTTTTTAAAGTTTTGCGGATCGCTAGCGACATCGGCGGGTACGTTCAACAACTAGGTAACGTTCATTCAACGTAATCTTAAAAAAAACTCAACGCTTCAACGGTGGGTATCGTGACGTCATCAGTTGTTGAACGGCAAAATAAATTCAACGCTTCAGCGTTGAGAATTTATTTGTTGAACGGGGGATGCGTTGGATTGTTGAATTTTTTTGGGCGTCGTATTCAAAAGTCATGGAAAGGAAAAGGAAGCTTGCCTCTATAATTTTCGTTAATGACGATGAAATAGAGGATGATATATTGGAGTTACATTCAAAATCCCGGTTTAACAAAAGAGTAGCGTTAGGTTGGCAAAACTGATCAGACGCTTCTGCAGACGGCCTTTTAGCGCACTCAACGTACTTACAACGTCTCTCCTAGGCGATGAGTTTTTTCCTCAACCGTTGAGCATCGTGATGTCAATACCGGAAGTTCTAAAAGTCGTTCAACAACTTTCAACGCTCCAACGCTCCAACGCTGCCACCGTTGACTCCGTTTCCTAGTTGTTGAACGTACCCCGGCATAAATTAGTTCGATTATTCCAAAAGAGGGTTAGTAAGCGTCTTTAAGCGCCTGGACGAAACGTAGCTAAACGAATCGTACGTGACAACGTCTTAGATTGGATAACGAAACGAACCTTTTGCGCGCAGTTTCGTGATTCGTTTTGAGATCTACTGAATTATTAATTTCTAATGATCACTTTCGAGTTCATTTGGTGATCACCTTCGTGTACATTTGGTGATCATCAAAAAGTTCATTTTGGGTTGCTTATTTCTCCTGATCACTTTCGCGATTACCTTCGAGTTTATTTGGTGATCATCAAAAAGTTCATTTTGGGTGCTCATTTCTCCTGATCACTTTCGCGATTACCTTCGAGTTTATTTGGTGATCATCAAAAAGTTCATTTTGGGTGCTCATTTCTCCTGATCACTTTCGCGATTACCTTCGAGTTCATTTGGTGATCGACTTCGTGTTCATTTCGTAATCATCAAAGTTTTTTTTGGATGCTCATTACTCGTGATCATTTTCGCGATCAATGGAAAGTTTATTTTGCGAGATCTTTTTTGTAATCAGTTTCGCGATCAGATTCGTGATCACCAACAAGTTTATTTTCGATGCTCATTTCTCGGGATCACGTTCGCGATCACCTTCGAGTTCATTTAATGATCACCTTCCTGGTCACCTTCACGTTCATTTGGCGATCACCTTCGTATTCATTTCGTGATCACCAAAACGTTCATTTTATCGGATGCCGATATCGAATGATCACTTTCGAGTTCATTTGGTGATCAACAAAAAGTTTATTTTCGGTGCTCATTTCTCGTGATTTATTTCGCTATCACCTTCGTGTTCATTTGGTGATCATCAAAAAGTTTATTATGGGCGCTCATTTCTCGTGAACACCTTCACGTTCATTTGGTGATCACCTTCGTGTCCATTTCGTGATCAACAAAAAGTTTATTTGGGACTTTCATTTCTACTGATCACTTTCGTGATCACCTTCACGTTCATTTGGTGATCACCTTCGTGTTAATTTAGGAACACGTTCCTTCCAAGTTACCGAGTAACAAAACGAGAACGCGAAATTTATTCGCCAGGTGGTGCCACGATCCGTGATTGGCCAATCTTTCCACTTAATAGTTTGAAATTTATTCGCCAGGTTGCGCCGCGATCACGGTCGAAGGGATATTTAAGAGACGGAGAGATTCGGTTTGAATCATTCTCGTTCTTTTGAATCGTATAGACGGGTCGTTCTATTTCTGTAAAAATGGTTCGCGCTAGAAATTTTATAGAAATTAGTGACGCGGCGACTTCGGAAGAACTTTTAAGGAAGTTAGAAAATGAAAGCAATTAGGTTTCGTTTTACTACGCGCAAGAGGAAGAAAACGCGGACGGACGCCGTGAAATGCGGGTATTTTTCGGGTGTAAACAAATGAAGGGGATTAATTTCGTGGAGCGGTTGTTCGGAATCGACGTCAGGTTTGCCGATTGGCTGGCTAACCTGGTTCGCGATTTTGCGGAAGGCGTTGGGGGGGTCGCCGGTACTGAGCCGCGGAAATGGGGAGACACCACGAAGAGATTCCCACAACCCAGCTGGCGGGTATTGCACGACCTAGCCAACAAGATGGAGAACCTCCACGACGCACTGGAATTTCTGAAGGGTCACGACTTAGCCGGATATTTATCGATAAAAAGAATGGTCCATCGCTTTCTCGTCAATCGTTTCTCAGCTCCCGCTCTTCGTCGGAAATACGCCCCTAGAGACTTTCTCGCGAAACCAATAAACTGAAACAGTTTGGGGCAGATGACGCAAGTCATTGTCGGTCCGACTGGATTCGGGAAAAATTACTACGCGGAATCACATTTCGAAAAGCCGTTGGTGGTTAGCCACAAGGAGGACTTAAATAGACTGCAAGAGGAGGAATTTGACGCCGTCATTTTTGTCGATTTTGGTGTTTCGGCTTGGGAACCCAAAGAACTTTTACGTTTCTTGGGCCTGGACAAGGAGTCCACAAAAGACCTGAAGTACGATTCCGTCACTATCTCCGCGAACATACCGCGAAAGGTCATATGTAATGACTTATCGGCTTTTTGGCCCGTGTCGATTAAGGATCACCACAAAGCGGCGTGTATGCGCAGGATCGTGATCCACTTAGTACAAGAACACCTTTTCAAGACGCCCGTGGGGGAGGTTTTACCCTACGAAGATTTGGAAATAACGGACCCAGAATTTCACCGGTGGTACGACGACGACGCTGACCAGGACGTTGTTCGTGGAGCATTCGGAGAAGACATCGCCGCCGCTGCCGCCTCCCGGTATGACACCGTTTCCTCGTCAATGGAAATTTCAACGGATTGAGTTAACGCCGAAGAATCGCCAGGCGTCATGCTTAACGGCGCATCAGCGTTTCCAATATTGGACTTTTCGGATCTTTTGGAGGGCGACCTCGATTCACACGTAACAACCAACAATTTTTTTGGTCTCGACCTTTTGCGGAAGAACCCGGTGTCCTTTGTCTCGTCAAATCTGGGAGCGGACGTAGATCTCTCGTTCTTAGACGATATCATTACTGTGTGGAAAAGAAACCATGAAGGAGACGCTATTGAGTTGGGGATAAAATGTAAATTAAATAAATTAGGGGGTGGGTTTTTCAATTTGTTTTTCTTCATTTTTAAAAATAAATTACTTTGTTAAAAAAGCTACGTATCTTATGGTTTGTGAATTATAGGTCACAAGTGTAAATAAAATTAGGAATGGGTTTAAATTTAATAAGGTGGTTTGTTTTTTCACTTTTTTTCGATTTTAAAAAAAAATATTTTCTTACCAAAAACTTGTATGAAATTTTTGTTATTTTCACAACGTAAGTTCTTTTGAATTTTGGGGAAATCTTAACATTCCTGGGCAAGTTTTTTCGGCAAGTAAAGTCGACACAAGTTATTTTTTATTCCAAACGTGTGTAAGTAATCGCGTGAAATCTCACGAAAAGTTACGGGATATCGCAACTTCTTTCACGTCACGAGAGATGTCTCGTTTGATCGCAATTTCCACGCGTACTTAGAGATATCGAGAGGAATCTCGTGGGAGATATCAAGAGGTTTCTCACGAGCCTCTTCTTAATGGTGCTATAAAGTCTGTTATAATTTGCTGTTACAGTACTATGTTCGGGAGTACATGCGCGGGTTTACGTTTGATAACGGAGGTAACGTTTCGGTCGGTCATCGTCTCGGATGTGGTCTAGCTTAACCAAACATGATGAGTGTTCTTTAAAAGAAGCGTGATAATTTAGCCTTATTAAAGTAGAAAAAAATTACAATACTAACCTTTATCGATTTCTTGTTGTTCGCCAACTTCGCAATCCTTGTCTCCCAAAGCTTCCTTTATTAAGTTTTCCATATCTGGTGATCCGGTTGTCATTAGTGTTGAGTGTCCTTTTAAAGAAATGTGATAATCTAGCGTTATTAAATAAAAAAACAATACTTACCGTTGTAAGATTCGTTTACTTCGTCTATCGGAACACTTGTCTAGTTTCCGAAATCTATACAGGGTCTTTTGTTTGCTCGGAAAAGTGTTTTTTTTCAAAAACTATTTATAGTACCGATTTCAAATTTGGAAGGTCAATTCTCTATACCGGGGGACATCAGTTTGAGAAATTTGAGCGTTTTCGGTAATGTTTTTCACCAATTTTGAAAAATTATTTTTCGACCACTAGGTGCGAGATAAAAAATTTCTATTATAAAGTTGTAGGCCGTCAACGAAAACCCTTAAAAATTGTTCACTCGACGAAAAACAACTTATTTATCAGTGAAAATTCGAGCTTGAAAAATTTACAAGTTGGTGAAGCCAAATTACGATTGTTTGAAACGATAATTGAAAAGGGAACAAGTCAAATACAAACGTAGTAGAGTTTTCACACTTGAAAAAATGTACACGTTTGGTTTTTAAATGCAGATATTTTATTCACATAAATTTTTACAAAACATTTTCAATAATATCACCATTGGCTGCAACACAGGTTTCTGCGCGGACAATTAAGTTCTCAAACGCTTTCTCTACCATTTCTGGTGTGACGTCTCGGCAAGCACTGATTATTCGTCTAATGAGTTCCTCCCTAGTTTCAATGGGCGTGGCGTATACCTTTGCTTTAACGAATCCCGAGAGAAAATTATCCAGCGGTGTTAGGTCAGGTGACCTTGCTGGCCAATGCACTGGACCATTTCTCCCTATCCACCTTTCAGGAAACTCGTTGTTGAGGTGCTCAGTTACTTGCCGGGAAAAATGCGGAGGGGCGCCATCTTGCTGAAACCACAACTGACGTCTTTCAGCCAATGGAAGGTCGTCGATTGCGTCACTCAGTTCGTTCTGTAGAAAATGTAAATACCTTTGGCCGTTGAGGTTCGTCGGCAGGAAAAAGGGACCAATCAAACGGTTTCCAACAAGTCCAACCCAAACATTGACCCGTTCAAATTGAACCTGGTGATGATATTCAAAACCCCAATGTGGGTTGATGTCAGACCAAAGATGGCTGTTTTGATGATTAAAGGGCCCATCTCTAGAAAATGACGCTTCGTCGGAGAACAAAACATGGCGCAAAAATTGTCTATCTTCTTGGACAGCATTTAGTAACCAGTTGCTAAATTCATAACGTCTTTGATGGTCTCCGTCAATTAGTCCTTGGTGGAGCGTAGCTCTGTATGGGTGATAGCGATTCTTACGAAGAATTTTCCACACACGATTTGCAGAACAACCCAAATCAGCAGCGGCGTTAGCGCAACTGTGACGAGGATATGCCACAAAGTACGCGAGTACATTGTTCTCGAAGTCTAAATCCGGTTGACCCAATCCGCGAAACCTAGGTTGCAAGTTACCAAATTGATTGAAATCGTGAATTGCTCGTCTTACTGTATTTACAGATGGTGCTCCATTTGGATGTCTTTCTGCGAAGATTTCAGTCACTCTTCTAAGGTTTTGCGCTGCTTCTCCATAGTCAATGGCAACTATCTCGGTACGCTCAGCTACTGAATAACGAGGCATTGTTCGAAATATTATCAAACACTGATAATAATCTCCCAAAGTTTTCCTTTAAATACCCAATGCATGTTTAGGATTGACCATTAGCCTCGTGTTTTTTAAATCCGGTCGTTTTTTTAACCAAAGTTTCAACTGGATTAGGTAATTCGGTTTCAATTATCGTTTCAAACAATCGTAATTTGGCTTCACCAACTTGTAAATTTTTCAAGCTCGAATTTTCACTGATAAATAAAATGTTTTTCGTCGAGTGAACAATTTTTAAGGGTTTTCGATGACGGCCTACAACTTTATAATAGAATTTTTTTATCTCGCACCTAGTGGTCGAAAAATAATTTTTCAAAATTGGTGAAAAACATTACCGAAAACGCTCAAATTTCTCAAACTGATGTCCCCCGGTATAGAGAATTGACCTTCCAAATTTGAAATCGGTACTATAAATAGTATTTGAAAAAAAACACTTTTCCGAGCAAAAAAAAAGACCCTGTATAATAAATCATTTCATAAATAACGTTTTTAAAAACCACAAAATAACTGTATAACATTGTAGTTGTTATCTTTATATAAAAACACGAAAAAGTAAAAAAGAACATTAATTTGGGGAAAAAACTGTACTTCATTGGAAAATACGCAAGGCGTTTGACTTACGACTAACGAAGCAAAATAAATTAGTCTAACTTACGTTGTCGCAAATGTTCCATTTCGACAACTGTTTCTTCGTAATTTGCGCATTCAAATTTCTTACGCCAAAATTCCAATTGTGGAACAACATTTATCAGGGACTCGGAGTTGCTTTTGAAATCTCCGTAGAGAACATGCATCAGTTTTACCGGCACATTTGAGTTCTGTTTCTTTCTGGCCATCTTTATTTAGTTTTGTAATTTCCTAATTTACTGCCAGAAGTTTCTTTGTGTAGTTCTTATTTTTTCTTCCATGCCCTGGAGCTGAGAAGTTAAGGTCTTAAAAATATAAAAACTTTAATTAGTTAATAAACAGTTAAATGAAAATGCATAAAAACAACCTGTTTTATCTCCAACAAATTTAAAAGTTGTGTTTTTTCGTCCTGAAAAACATTAGATCCCTCCTCATCGGACATAATTTCAGTTGGCACAGCTTCATGCTCGGCAAACCCTAATTAAGTTATTATTTATTTATATATAATTTAAATTATTTATTATTTATTAATATCACTTACCCGGTAACGGAAACCGCGGTTCTAAATGAACCTGGTCTCCTCCAAAGGGGTAAAATTTAACCAGTTTGTGTCCGACACATATTGGTTTGTTCCAAATAACTCTATGGTCTGCCAGGACTTTAAAAACGGTCGTAGCCTCGGGAGGTAAATTAGAATCAAATACTGATCTGACGAATCTTCCTTCTGTAACATTAAAAAAATAAATAAAATATAAATATAATTTGCAAGTTATCTCCTCGGTTTCCCATTTCTATAAAAACATGTAGAAGTTTACAATAATGAAATGTGTAGGTAATAATGACCAGGCACAAGCTATGCGTATATGGCACGTATAATGAATTTATAAAGGAAAATATACATACCCATCAATTTCACCACTAAACCAATAACGTACTGACGAAAAAACGAAATTGGACGGCCTGCGATGTTTTCAAGCGAGAAACATTTCATGAATTTTTCACCGAAATTTCTTAGGTTAACGTAATTGGGAGAACTGCAAATATAAAAAATAATTTAAAATATTCTTACTCTTCGTTACATTCCTTACATCGGATTTCTTCGATCTTTTTGACGATCGCATACCACGTTAAAGTTTTTACCGAAGACTTTTTCCCTAATGAAGGTTTAATCTCGTTTTCTGCTAAAAATAGCTAAGAAATGTTTTGCACGGGCCAACTTCGTACACAGACTTCCACACACTCCACTAATTTCTCAATTTCAACTTTTTTGCTGTGCGGCGCTGATGTGTCTTTGTCATACGCTGTTTCAATTTTTTTCCCTTTCCATTCCATAGTTAAAAACTGCGATTCTTTAAAATCTACAAAAAAGAGTTTCCTAATTAACCGTAATAATATATAATAAATAATATCATACCTTTAAAATAAATATAAAAATATGTTTATCATATAATGTCAAAACAATTTGTCAATAAAGTTTTTTTCGAGCATGCGATCATTAATATTACAAAAGCGCCCTAAAAGAAAAAAAATCCGCGCATTCTTAGCTTTAACAGTACAATACAACTTTCCGTAAATTATAGAAAGAGCTATTTTATCCCAAAAGCAAGTTAAAAATTACTTACTTATTACCAACTTCAGTTTTTTTTCTGGCAAAAAACGGAAAATTTTGCTAAACTGACTTTGCAGATAGTTGCGATTTCTAAAATGAAAACGAATAATTAATGTAAATTTAAAAAAATAATCTAGTTCTTGTTTACTTTCGTTCTCTGTTAACCTATTAAAGCAAACTAAACTCGGAGGAAAGTTTTACTTTTCTTCAGTCTTTTAACCTAGGAAAGAAAACGAAACTCGGACGAAAGTAAGTTTTTGTTCACTTCAGTTACCTTTTGACCTAGGAAAGAAAATTCCCTAAATCACGCCATAAAAGAAGAAAATAAGAGCACTTCAACTAACTGAGGACTAAAAAAAATAAAGTTAACTTATTTTTACAGTATAAATGTGACGCCCTAATTTTAACTTTACCCCAAAACCCTAATACATTTTTACTCACCTCTCCTCGATCTATTGATTGAAAGCCAGTATATTTTAAGCACTTATTTTCACTTTACGCCATAGCCTTAATTCACATTTACTCACCTCTCCTCGAGCGACTTATTAAAACCGAAAAATAGTTTTTTAATTTAATTTATTTTTAAAATATATTTTAAACCTTAATTTTCATTTTACCCCCCTCCTTTTGACCGACCGATTGAAACCGAAAAATAGTTTTTAAAATAATTAGATTTTTTAGCTTAATTTTCATTTACCCCAAAACCCTAATTCACTTTTACTAACCTCCCTTCAATTTACTGATTGAAACCGAAAAATTGCTTTAAAGTCCATCTGCACTGTCACTTTATTTTTTCATATATTAACGATATGATCCCATAAATGTCATAAATCATGTTTTTAATTTTTTGCTAAGTATTTTACAAAATATAAAGCTTACAAAATAGTAAAATAATATAATTTTCAAAACGCGCGCCGAAACAGTAATCGAAGAGACGTATGAATCACGTGATCTTCTCGGGATACGTGACGTATACGCTGCCAGAGATAATCTGCCATGCCAAATACGCTCGAAATTCGTACTGTATTTTGGGCGTCGATTTTGGGTTAAAGAGCTTGGATTAAGCTCTTAAAGCCTGTTTCAGCTTTTAGATGGCAAGTAATGTAGGACCCTATCAATTCGAGCCAGAATAAGAAATAGAAAGAAACAATGAAGAAAATTGGGAATTAATTGATTCTGATATTGAAGATGCTATAGAAAATCGACTTTTAAATTTAAAGCGAATATGTTAGTTTTTACAGATCACTATGCAGAAATTTGAATACATTTTAAGTAATTTTGATTTCTTAATTTCTTAGTTCAATGAATAGGTGCACATGTCAAGTAACGGAAACAGCGGATGAATGCATCTGCTGCTCTGAACAATTACTGGTCAGAAATAAAGCTGTTGATGTAAAAGAAATATGTATAATTAACCATAGAGGTTTCATGTTAAATTGTTTGGAAAGAGAAGTTTTATCAACAGCATTTAATGCGTATGTCAGAGGCGAAATGAGGCAAATGGGTCTTTTACGTCGCAACATGGGAGATCCTGAGTAAGTTCAAGCTCACTTTTTTGTATTTTTTTGTGTAAACAGAAATCATTTATGAAATATTATTGCAGAGTATTCAGGTACACAGTATATAGGCAATTTGTACGATGCATTTATGACAATAGAGGCAGGAGAAACCGAATAATTATACCATCTTGTGTCATAACTTAAATTAGACAGACTTTTCCTGCTCCAAATAACATCTACAAAGGTTTCTTATAAGCTTATTTCAGAATGAGTTTTAAACGTAAACTTAAATATAGTTATTAACAATCAGAGTGCCCTATATGTGAGCAGTCCAGTGCAATTTATAGTGAAATTCTTCACCAATTATAGTTCCTAAAATTTAAACTTAGATGTAGTGTGTATAGTATAACCAAAATATAGTTCCTTTTTTATTAGCCATGTGATTAATAGTCAATTTTGTTAATGTTTTTAAACTAAAAAATTGTAATGCAATTATTTTAAGTTAATTAAAATAGTCATTTTAATCAATTCGGATTTGTCCAAACGCTCAAATGTACTTAACATAGTGGCTGGAATTAAATTGGGATCCAAGTTCAAAAGAGCCGCAGCAGCTTCATATGTTGGAGAATTCTTTCACAGTGCCAAAACCATTTCAATAAGGTCACGTACATAATCTAGCAGAAAAAAAATTTATACAGTGAGCTCATCTTGTATTAAAACCAAAAAAAAAATATTTTTTGTACCATAAGTTGCATCTTCTTTCACTGTTTTTTATTACAGATCCCCCTTTTTTACTTCATGGTAACGTACTTTATATTCTAGTTCACCATCTACAGAAGTCTTTTGCATTATGCCACAGTTTTCATTATTGTGCATTGCGGCTAGGGCTAATCTTAAAATTTGAAACAATAGTATTAGCATGAATTTATTCATTTAAATGAATAATTTCATGGTATTAGATAAATTTAGGAAAAATTATTTTCATAACTTAACCTTGACAGCATTTCTTCATAGAAGAAGTGTAAGTTTTTTGGTACAATTATTAGTAACTGGGAATGGTAGCCTTCCAAGCTACTTGTTTGACCTTCGCTTGTAACCATTTTCATGTCGTTGCACAATCTAGTATTATTTACGATCTTAGAAACTTGCACGTGTGCCAATGTACCTTAAAATTAGAAATAAATACTTAACTTCATCACACTTCAATTATAATTAACAAGGGTGGAATCAGATTTGGTAGTATTGTCAGATAAAGATTATTTTTAACTTAAAATTTTACAAATGAAACGGGCTAAAATAAAGACTTTTTAAAACCGCCCAAAAAATAACTGCGAGCAGGCAAAACAATGTACCAAAACATAAATCTACATGGTGTATAACTCCAGACTAGTGTGTAATGATGTTGAGAAAGGAGACTCGGACGTTTTACAGTACGCTATTAACTAATAACTCCATTACGTTTCATCGGTGTAGTGTTAGCATTTTGATGACTTTTAGACTTGTATCGCTTGATAACGGCTGCATACTTGCAGATACCGAAACATGTCGCGAGTTTTTAATTATGAATATTTTTTTTATTTAAAATCTTTAATAGTGTACTGTAAAACGTTGTCCGAGTCTCCTTTCTCAACATAAATCTACCTTCATGGATCCATTTTTTCCGCCGTGGTATCTCCTCCATGGGCTTATGGACACATTTCTTGTAATGCTCTAGATCATGTTCGTGCTTATTTGATATATGGTTAAGCAAGCTCAACCACTTATCTATTTTATCAAGAGGTTTTCCCTTACTGCTACATGCAGACCAGTGAAGGTGATTTTTAATGCTCTGACACCACTTTTCAATTATTGCACAATCTGTGAATTTAGCTGAACTCATAAGCTTTTTTCCTACAGCTATAAGGCATGTAAATGTATTTTAATATACGAAACCATTTGAATTTATATTGAAATGTGCCAGGCATCAAACTGGTGCTCTACCTCTGGAAAACTTTCTCGCATATACTTGCGTACCTGGAAATGTCTGTAAGTCACGAGAGATCCCATACAAACATTATTTTCAGTCAGTATTCTTCAGCACCTTTTAAGTCCTTCGAGTTCCATTACACTACAATTATAATTACAATAATAATATATAACGACCCAAAAAAACAGCGAACCTAGCGTGCCGCTATATACCAACAAAACCCCAAAACATAATTTCCGGATTCAGACTTTGTAGCAGACGAATATTTTAACAAAATTATTAGAGAAAAAAGGGCTGTAAATAAGTAACTTAGTTCAACCAAAATGGCTGTGTTTGTCGATAACCACCGGAACTTTCCCCGCGACATCTCCCAAGAGGTAATCCAGTATTTTACTTTTATCATACTTTTTTGCGATAAAATCACAATAAATATCACTGTCAAACTCCGATTTTAGAACTGCGCACTATTTTAGGCGCTGAATTTAAAAAAAATCATACCTGAACAGGACTAAATGTTATTTTTTTCCAGTTTCAAGATCAATTATGGTGTAAGAACTAGAGGTCGGTAATGGTTAATCATTATACATGATTAAATTGATTTTTTTGGGAAAAAATGGTAACAAAGAAATTTACCGGTGAATATTTCGGAAAATGATTAAAAATATGTATTATTCGTAAAATATTAGCTTTTTATCGAAAAAAACGTCGTTTTTCCGATTTATTTTACAAATTTATCGAATACTTAATCGAATAATTCAGAAATATAAATTACTTGATCAAAAAGTTTTACGAATAATTTTGAGAGCTTTATCTATTGATTAAAAGTTAACCATCACCGACCTCTAGTAAGAACCATACTTCGCATTATGCCCGGGACTAAAAATAAGATATTTAATTTTTAATCGTGAAATACTACACTTTATACCAAGATTTATTTCACCTGTCACATCTTGCATCTCCTCCAAACATATATCGAAACGTAACTCTATAGTCCGTGTCGGTAGTCAAAAAATATTTCACTTCCGATTACCGGTACCAAATTTTGCTCAGGGCATAAATACCCCCTAATGTTCCAAAATCCGCCGGGAGACAATCTCTCAGTGGTGGCTGACCCCCTGATGACGTCATCAGAATTTTGTGTCTTTATATAGCAATTACCGTTAGTCCTATCAAAAATATGCAAACCGATGTTGTAGAGTATATTATTTCCTTCAAATTGATATACGATAAACTAACGTCGAATAATATGCAAATGAGATACGAGCGTTTAAAAATACGAAGGTTACGTCATCAGGTGGGACTCAGCAACCACTGGGAGATTGTCTCCCGGCGGTTTTTGGAACCTTAGGGCCTTTAATATAAAAGTAATACATAATTTTGAACTAGAAAAAAGTTAATAGAAATCCCATGATCTGGTAACACTGCTCGTGAATAAAATCAATTAGCAGTGTTGCCAATGTGTGGTAATTTTCGTGTGTTTTTTGGCTGAGTGGGCTAAAGGGATTTTTAGGTGGAAATTATTAATTTTGTGGGATTTATTTTTACCCTAAAAAGGATTTTACATTTTTTTTAGAAAAACCACTATTTCCAAAAATTATCTAGTTTATCTTCAGATTTTTGTATTTTGTAAATCATTTTAATAATATTTGGTATTTTTCGGCTGACTTTTGGGAGATAGAGTGGCTTAAATCGTTTTGGGGGGTTTGGTATGGTTGAAAATTTTGTAACTCCAGCGTAAAGCAGAGTTTCCAGACAGTATTATCGTGCATCATGCATGTCGATATTTTCAAGCTGGTTTCGAGGCGTACTACAATTTCAACTGTGTAGTACCATAGGTAACACAATAACAATAGTTATGACAATCAAGCTTTTTATCACCACAAAGTCCCCTTGTGTTTAAAACACCTAAGCCGAAATATCTGGTTTCTGATAGATCGGGGGAATATTAGGCCAAGAAGCAATATACTTGAACTACGCCTATCATTTTCGAATTGAGCAGGAAATCGACTAAGCTACTAACCAAAGATACATTACGTAGTGTCATACCTAGACCCTTTGACGCCCGGAGCGGATCACCAATCCCGATGGAGGCCTCTCCCGCTAGTTTTGTAGCTTAAAAAGTCTACATATGTTACGATAAAAGATATGACTAAGAGACGGTGATACTGACTCATCTGTAATTGCCAAAATTCTTCTAGTTATAATATCACCTCTTTTCTTCTCCTTTTCAAAAAAGCTGATCTAGGTTTAGCCACTGCTTACAGGCTTATTATCATAATAATCAAAAATTTGTAGGTACCGCGTTTTTTTAATTTCGAATTTCTTTTTACTGTGTAGCCGATTGTTTCTATAAAATTAAGATCTCCACCTAACTCAAAACATTCTCATTCGAAATGCAAATGACAGATCCGTGTAGACTGTGTAGGGGTGAAATTTTACGTTTAATTTTTGAAGTCCATAACTTTAATAAAGATTGATTTCGAAAAGGAAAGCGAAAGAAACTATTTCCCGGAATAGCACTCGACGTTTTACAATTAAAGGCACAACAATACACCATCGCCGTAATAAAATGATCTAAATATTTATTGAATTAAATAAATTAAAATCCACTTCCGAACGTAAGCAAAGCCATGGCAAAGCTCCGAGAGTGTCTGGCGCGCGATTAGCATCGGCTAGGTCACCAAAGGAATTTTACTCGAGCATGCGCGCTGCGCCGTTTCGGGAAAAAAACATTTTGTTTCAGAGCCAAGCAGTGAAGCGATCAGAAAGATAGGAGACGGTGCAGGTTGACTTTAACTTTTATTTAAAGCGTTAATTTTCACTTTACCCCAAAAACTCAAAGTCACTTAAACTCAAAAGAAAGTTCTTACGAAACTATATAAGGTCCTAAAAGGACGGCTTCCTATTACTAAGGATTCCACCTTTTCTAGCGGTGTAAAAAAAAAGGAAAACGACTTTTTAAATACGAAAATATAATTTAAATTAGAACGGTTAGTTCTACGATAACTTTCGTACGCTTAAAAGAAAGCCATTAAAAAACTTTATATGATCCCATAAGGATGCACATGTTACTTTAAGGGATGTTTAAAAGTTTTGTACTCACTGAGCACCTGTGAGGTGGAAAAATAAGAAACGTTCGTCCTACGATCAAGCCCGTAGGCTTAAAAGAAAGCTCTCACGTAACTCCATAAGGCTCTATAAGGACCAGTAGCGTATTAATCAGGGGAGGCGAAGGCGGAAACTGCCGCGGGTGCTAACTTCTAGCGGGGCACGTTCTGAGATTTTGTTGAATGGTAGGTCGCTGATTACCCTGAATATTTATAATTAATAATTACGTTGTAATTTAATTAATTAACATCATCGGCATTATAATCCGTTGAAACAAAATTTCGTCGTATGAATTAATTAATTTAAATGAGTCTTTATATCGGGAAAATTTGGAAATTGAAATTGAATGCTACGTTGGATGGGGCGCAAATTTTATAAATCTGGTTACGCCACTGATAAGGAGAGCTTGTTAATCCCAAGGGTTGGACAATTTTTTGGAGCGACAAAAAACATTGTCTTACCGATTTTCTTTTAATAATAAATTGTAAAACAAAAACAGAACCGTTAGCTGAACGATCACACTCCTATGCTCAGACGAAACCCCTTACGAAACTATAAGGCCTTATACGGACGGCTTGCTAGTTTCAAGGGTTGGACCTTTTTTGGAGCGACAAAAATTGTCTTACCGATTTTCTTTTATTGAATTGTCAAACAAAAAGAACCGTTAGCTGAACGGTCACGCTCAAACGAAAGTCCTTACGAAACTCTATAAGGCCTAATAAGAACGGCTTGCTAATCTTAAGGGTTCGACTTTTTTCTAGCGTTGTAAAAACAAAAGGAAACTTTGAAGCAAAACACGACTATTTAAATACGTAATTATTATAAAATTATATTAACGTGGATATAAGCGTGTTATAATACATTTCATATCCAATTTTTAAATGTTTCTCTCAAAAGAGCAATACTATAAAAATTATTTTCCTAAAACCTTTGGCAATATTTTTCTTTTGCCTTTCTATTTATCTTTAAACAAACGCAAGTGAAGAAAATGCCCAGTTTCTTTCCACAGACTTTATTCATTTATTTATTCACACTATTATGGAAAACGCTTAAGTTAAAAAAAAGAAGAAATTAAAGAAAAATAACTCTCCTTTTGGTTTTTTCCCTTTAATTTTAGCTTTAACCACAAGCAAGGGAAATAAAAATTAATCAAAGTTAGTTTTTACACACTTTCCTTACAATTGTAACTCAAAATCGGACAAAGTTTGAGGTGTCGAACATCCTTAATCACAGGCATGTAAAGTTCGTTTTTTTGTTCAAAAAACCGTGAATAAAAAAATTCACGCATAACATACTTATTTTTCACTTTCGTTCTTGCAAAATTTTCTTAAAAGCGTAAATCAAAGCCCAAAAGCGTTAAGGCGAAGTAGATTATTTATAAATTATGGTTTTTCATTTAGTAATATTGCTTCTATGAGCTGCTTATGTTTTCGCAATCTATTCGAAACTGCCAGTTCAAGTTATTATCTTTCCACTTTTTTTCTCTAATGTTTCATGTCTTTGCACTATTTCCCAATCGATCGGTCGCTCTCCTTCCTTTTCAGGTAGCGACTAAAAATCAGCGATATGAAATTCACTTTCCTTTCGGTTTCTTTTGCCTTTCAATTTAAGTTTAAACATACGCAAGTGTAGAAGAAAATCCCCACCTTCTGTCCATAGACTAGCAGAAAGAAAATTAAGGAAAAGTAAATTTCCTTTTGGTTTCTTTCACCACACGCAAGGGAAACAAAAGATAGTTTTACAAACTTTTCTTTCAATGGTTGCTCTACATCATATATAACCAAACTTCAAGGGGATCGCGATACGGACTCCCACAATGTGATCCATTTAGCGATTAGTTCGGTGATCGACAAAAATTAATGTCACGCTAAATCGTTACAATAATTATAACTGAAACGGCAATATTTTTTCGAAATAACTATTTGATTTGTAAATAACTTGAACAGAAATTAAATAAATACAAAATTACAAAACAAAATTTTTAATTTTAAAGTTCATCCACAATGTAGACCACACGCGTCAACAACCGAACAACTAAATCTTCCACCACTTCATCCACGTCTTCTTCGTTAATTAAAGAACGGGGAGAAGCGGCAAAATGATCGTCCTCATCGAAAGAGTTCTTGTTTACCGCCAGAAACCTCGACATTTTCTTCTCCCTGAAAAACGTACATGTTTAGATAATTCCCTACAACAACCTAAATTTTACAACTCACCTCAGGTACAACAGATACTTTCTCGACAGACTGCATTCTTGCCACGGACGATGAAAAACGTACGCTCTCTTCTTCGGCAAAAAAACCATCGGAAACTCACGCAGGTAAGACAGTTATTCAAACAATCTTTCAGAAACGTATTTAATTCTTACGCCGCTCCCACAACCGACGGCAGAGTGTTCGGATAAAATAAATCAGCGGACAATGCGCAAAACATTCTAGGCATGCCGGCGGGCATAACCAAAAAGCCTCCTACTATTTCTTGAACGTAGTCTTCTCCGACACCCAGTAGCCTCAAAATGATAGTGGGCTCCAAACACGCGTATTCATGTTTTCAAAAATAACGCCGTCAATCAGTTTCACATTAACTAAGTTCCAATCTTCCCGGCATCGCACCAAAGCTGGATTTTTAAAATGCGATCGCGCGAAGGCAGTTTTACCAATGCCGGTCGGTTCAATCAATACGCAACTCCTTTCTCGTTAACCGATTAATCAAAAAAGACTCCATTGCGATAAAATTGTGTTTACTTAACGAAATCCAATTAGCGACTGACTCTACAAAGACAAAACCGTGTTTATATACCCTTTTTGCAATGTTACCTGCCGCTTTTTTAAGAGTTACCGATCACTAACTCGAATTCCCCACTATATAAATTCCCCACATTTACAGGGTTACCTTACTCTATATACATTTCCCTCGATTTACAGGGATACCAAGCAGTAATAAACATCACTTAACAGGGCTACCAAGCTCTAATTATATACACATATTAACAGAGTTACCGATCACTAACTCGATTTTTACACTATCGAAATTGCCCAAATTTACAGAGCTACCAACCACTACCTATATTTCCCCAATTTACAGTTACCGACCTCTAACAGTTTTCCCCCGATTAACAGGGTTACCAATCCCCACTGAATTTCCACAGATTTACGGTTTTACCAACCCCTATCTAAATGTTCCAAATTTGCAGGGCTACAAACTACTATCTAAATTTCCCCAATTTACAGGGTTACCAACCACTATCAATTTTTCCTTAATTTACATTTACCGACCTCTAACTAAACTCCTCCACTTTACAGGGTTTCCCACCACTATCTAAATAAATTTAACCAGCTATTATGTTCGTAATGGCATGTATTCGAATTTCATATCTCTTTCACAAAGACAATACTGATTTCCGTTAAAAATTATTTTATTTAAAAAAGATTGACTTCAAAGCAATCATTTACATTTCTGATAAAAAAATAAACATTTTATAAATAACGTTTGAAAAGAAATAGAATAAGACGGCTAAAAAAGTCTTTCGCCGTTGACGTTAACGCTACTTTCGGTTCTCACGTTCCACGAAACGAATCACGAGTTGTTGGCGTAAATTTTCGAAACAATTTTCTTCAAATATTCTACTCTCGAAACATCACATAAGATACCTCTTAACAATTCCCTTGAGATATCTCACGCGACATTTCGAGAGATGATAACTTTTAACAATTCCTGAGATGTCTCTCGAAACAGCTCATGGGATATCTCTTTACAAATCTCATGAGAACTCTCACGACCTGTATACATTTTCTGCGCATTAAACAGCTCATGATATGTACTTCACGCTGTATTTCAAAGAGATATCTCACGCATCAACTTCTTAGAAACGGCTTTACAAATGGATTTCCAGGCGTCTTGTTATCGAGGCATCGACCAGCTCTCAGGCTTAATGCCAAGCCACCTCTCACGCACCAAATTAAAGTTTTATCTCTAAATTAAACTTTCACGCAGCATCTCGTGAGATATCTCCGAAAGCAGCTCATGCGATATCTCTATAAACCTCACGATGCGTATAATTTTCAACTGTCAAAAAATCTCATTAAGCACCTCATGAGATGTCTCGTAACATACCTCAGTTTTTCAATAAAGCTCCGATAAGACTATAGGCTTTTCTGCGTTAAATAAGTAAATATCGATTAAAATCAATTGTTTTTATTTATCTTTTGAACATATTTTGAAATTAACCCATCCTGACCCTTGACCTTCAAATTCGGACATAAACTGCACCATTTTCTTAATACTCACGTCAATTAGTTCCCTTTTCACATCCGGGCTTTTTGTAGCGTATGTTATTCAAATATTTTTGAGGTTGTTTACAATAGCCTGACGATGAAGGTTAATGAAATGCTCCGGGTCTGTTTCCGCTTGCGATGGTGTAAATCTTGCTGCGAAGACGTTGTCATTGAGTGCGTATATCTCCTCCAGTTGATCATTCTGAGCGTTTCCATTAGGCGTTTCCCTTTGGTTTTCCGCTTCCCATTTTGCATGAATTTCTCCACATTTTCGTCATTTACGTAGTCTAAGCCCCTCCTGGTCAGCGATCCTATCCAAAAGATCATTGTCGAATTGGCTATCTCTGAAGTCAAAGTTCGGGTCTGTCCCTTGTTTTTTGGTCTGGGTAGAGCTCCTGTTGGTTCTGGATGGGATCGTTTTGCACGGTGTATACGTATATTTCGTACTGTAACGTAGTCAACTTGATGGGAAGGACCAGCTACTTGACTGTGATGAAAATCGCCACCAGAATGAACAGTCGTCGGAGACGGTTATAGAAGTAGCTGCTTCAAGACTCGAGCGGTTCCACGTGATTTTCTTGCCATAGTTGGGGCCATAGGAATGGAACTCCTTATTACTTGCTTTTTAAGAGGGTGCATAAAATGGTCAAGAGCAAAATGTTCGGAGCAGATCCTATGACTTTTGTACAAAACAATCGTGGTTAGTTTATAAAGTTTGCTATTGCCACAATATATATTTTAATAATTTGATGTTAATAATTAAAACTGTTGTTCCTTTTAATAAAAGCGAACATAAAAGTTCAGTTAAATTTGAGGAAATGCATGAAACATTTATGATATGTGACAAAACTATTTTAGAGTCATTCTCGACGTATGCAATATTTTATATAAAGGTTTCCTTATAACAAAAATAACTTGCCATTTGAATTAGCAATGCTGGCTTTTAGGAGACAAGCAGATGCTCGTCAATTCTCTTACATCTCTTTATAGTACAAATCTGTGTACTTATGCCTATAATAAGGCACAATGGAACCTATAGTACAAACAGTAAAAATGTTAAAAATTATTATTGGAGTATTTTGTAATCCAGCTAACTTTAAATGCTAAAATATAACGTTCAGGTTCCTTTGTGAAACGGAAAATTAAATAACTATGTTTTTCCTATCTTGTAAGAGCAGTTCGGAGCCCAAGAATTTTGAACACCATATTCCCTCCAGCTTTTAACTTTATGAGGAATTTTTCCCTTGAAATGTTTAACTTTACATTAATATCAAGCATTTATATTTTAAAAATGAATACTTACTACATGAAGTTGCAGAAATAGTAGTAAAATTTTAACTACAGGAAATCATTGACAACAAAAGCTATAGGACAATATAAGGCTTAAATAAAATTTATTTACTCGATTACTAGAAAACACTACGATTGTCTTTCTTTGAACAATAAAATGAAACAGGAAAAAAATGATATCACATGATAATTTTGTCCAATAATAGCAAAACAAAGAATATAGAGCTTTACATCTGCTAAAATATAGTCCCGTAGAGCACGCCTGTCTAGATAGCGAAGCGTGATATAGTCTTTGGTGGGGAAGTTAGATTTGTGGGTGGTTTTATCTAAAGAGTCCAATCAACATCGAGATAGCGAACGAAAGAAGACCAATCTGAAAACGCTATACGGTATCTCACTTTTAACGAAAGCACGCTGGTTTGTTTACGTTTCGATGGGTTAGTTAAAGCACGATAGGGTGTCCCGTAAGAACTTTTCGGCGGGCTCACCCCTTTTTTTTCTTTTGGTCTAAGGATGATGTGTGCAAAGTTTGATCATTCTCCGATGTCGAAAAACCCTGCCCCAACGAGCTTGAAATTCTCAAAATCTTCAAAAAAGGCTTAGTATTTCGGTAGGTAGAAGTGTGTGCGTTGTGCGTGTGTGAACAGCGACAAATATCGTGTTAATTGCTTGTGTGAGATGAACATGAGTTTAGCGAAAATGAAACGTCAGCCTTTGTACCTGATCCATCATACAGATGATGAGATCCGCGGTGCTAAACTTCCGTCCAACCTTAGAGTCCTCCGTTATTTTGAGCACCTTCTACAGGCAGGAAAAGGACGAGTAGACAAGGTCGAAGCAAGCAACAAGACCGCAGATGCTGTGCTCAAATAGTGGAAGAAAGCTAGCATCCCATCGAGAGAAAAGTACCACGTGGCTAAGAAAATGAAGTCTTTGCATGGAGTTTGGCGAGGGTTGCAAAAACATGCATCTCGGCGCTCTAAACACCAAGTTGATCTAGAAAGAGTATTTGTTGACCGGCTTGATGTTGCGCATATGAACGCCATGTCACTTATAACCATACAGGAGGATAAAGACTTCTTGGTCAGTCAAAGAAAGAAAGGGACACCAGGGTGCATGGTTCAGTGTGACAGGGTTCTTCAAGGCATCGAATCGCGACGCTCTACTCGACAGGAAAAGGAAATGGAACCACAGAAACGTCATGCAGAGAAAAGTGAGACGGAAGAACTAAGATACTTCTGTTTATTTGTAGTACTTTTGTATGTAAAGGCTTGGTTCACAGCTCCCTCCGCCATAGAAGCACCATACCACGACTTAATATTCCTAAAGAGTCTTCGTCAGTATGTAGCCATTAGTAAGAAGGTTTCAGACATAGCTGTTAAGAAGTTTTCCGCGCATCTGTGGTACCTTACGCCCGAGTTTTTCGGTCTTGCATTTCTGGACAAGAATGTACCAATTCCTGTTAAACGTCACATGACAGATGTATTGCGTGACAATGTGGACTTAAAATCTCGTCCATATACCATAACCCTCATAGGCTACAAGAAATTATCTCTCTCGCCGAAAGATATCGATGCTTACCATAGATTAGAGATTAAAGACCTTGTAACCATAGACTCACTGAAAATTTTTGATCGCTTTGAGTTGTCCACAGAATTTTGGTCAGAGGACTGTTCTAAGTGGGACGAAATAGAGGGATACTGTTGGGCTAAGGCATTCTTTGCCGTCTTCAAAGTTGTGAATGATCCTGCAGAACGCGCTGTTGGGCTAACTCAGGAATACCTTGGTCTATTAAAAACTGAGGAAAGTTTTCAAAATGCAATTATAGTTGCTCAATTCACTCGGCGTGTAATGCCTTTGAAGACAGTTACCAAAGACACCATTGCACAGCCTTTGTTCAGTTAGGGAACTTGTTTCACTATTATTTTAGACGAAGTTTGAAAAAATTAATGATGTTTAAAATAAAGCTTGTTTTCTTTCGAAAGAATGCAAAAATAAATTTTTAACCCGTACCTGACGGTGAAAGGAGCCAAATAGCACAAAACGACAATTTTACCGAAAATACCGTAAATTGAGATTTTCAAGGCGTTTGGGGCGGGGTTTGCACTTATACGATCGAGCTAAAATTTGGCACACAGTTTCTCTATACGAAAAGGAACAAAATAAGGGGGTGAGCCACCTCAATTTTTGAAGTTGAATTTTAAGGGACACCCTAGCACGACTAGTTCTTCCTAAATTTGTAGGGAATTACAACCTTTTATTTACATTTATCCGTAGTTACTTAAGTACGAAAAGATTTTACATATATTTTTTTAATTTTGGGTTCTAACTTATCAAATGCGTTCTCCCCTGGATTACCAAAACTTTGAAATAAAACTAATTAATGTACGTCATATCCTTAGAAAGTCTTAAGAAAAACTTTGATCATTCAGGGAACAGTCAGTTGGAGGTAAAGTCTATGACTAGGTAGTAATCGCCTTGTTTTATTGATTATTTGAAAATTGAAAATTGCTTAAATAGCGATATACAGGCGAAATTAAAATTTTAGCAATAAAATATTAAATCGAATGAATTCGTGAATCTTGGGATTTTTTAATAATATAAACGAGGCGCTTACTTATAATTCAATCAACGCATAGGCCTTACCAACAAAATGTTTAAAAATTGTAATTTCAAATAAAACAATTTTAAAAAGTTAAATAAAAAATTGAAAATTAGGGCATGTTTTCCGTTGAGTTTTCGTTTTGGGCGGGGCTGTGGCAATTCGTGGTAAATTTACTATCCAGCAATGGGAATTTCCACTCCCGAACTTATAATCACGGCGTTAAGGACTAGAGATTACCATTCACCTCAGTAGCTACTAACAAGTATCAACCATTACTCGTAACCAAACACTAAAGCTTCAATGACTAAACAGACGTTTGTTAAAGGAAAGGCCTAGGTATATTCCCTCGTATCAAAAGCGTTAATAATAAATATTCTAAGCTCTAAATAAATTCTGATTATCTCGTGAATTAATTATCCATTTCTAATTTAATTTTGATGTTATTTAAATCTAGTTCTAGGTAGCTTTCTCCTAACGGATGGTAAGGTTGGAAGAGACATAGGATCTTACAATTTCTTATGGTCTCTCACGTCGACTTTTTGACGCTGCTGGGGAATCTGATAGACTAGCTGTAAGCCTTTTGGTTTTAGAGATAACTGATTAATTTGTCATTTCACGTAGAATTTTACGGTTCTTTATAGAGTCATTTGGATAAAATAATAGGAGCCCCTGCCGTTGTTGAGAAGGCTTAAGAAACCATTAAGAGTAACCACCTGTTAGTTTTTTAGCGACAGCTTTGGAAGTTATTTTTCGATGTAATTTAGTAGACTTGCCCAGGAAAGTTGAACCGTGCCTTCTTGCCTCTGGCCTTATCATTGGCTCCGAGACGACAAGTGGTGTATCGGAGGAAGCGGCGTCTCATTAAATGTCATAAGCTTGGCGTGCGAGTGTGAATAAACAGTTGCCCTCTAACCAGGGCCTAGAAACCTAGTTCAAATCACACCGGTTAAGTTCCGGCATTGAAAATCAAATCCGATTTTCGCCCCGATGAACTCTGGCGGCTGTGTCGCCCTCTACCGGGAATAAATTAACGACTGTCATCTGTTATTATTTAAAATGGCGCATCGTAGAGTTGCTGCTGCTGCGATTGAAGAAAGTGTAATTTACCGAAGAACCCGAAATAATGCGTTTGATATGCCCGATAGAGAGTTTCTGCTTCAGTAGTGGATGAGAAAAGGTGATGCTCATGTTCTTTCCGGACATTTAAGGCCCCTTTAGAAAAACAGAGGACTACTAAATATGTAGTAGGTGTGGAGCAATACGTTTTGGCTACAATTCTGTTTTATGGTTCAGGGTTATTTCAAAGTGTAGTGGCAGCAAATTATGAGAATGGGTTAAGTCAACCCACCGTCAGTCGAACGATTGAATGCGTTACTAATGCTAATATCACTACACTGCGTCAATTGATCTTATTCCCATTAGATAATGAGACCATTCAGCGCTCTAAGGAGAGAGAAGGGTGTCCCGCCGGTGATTGAGAATTTCATTCTCAATCACCGGAAGGACACAAAGAGCTTGGCTCCCGCCGTTCACCCGCGCCTCTCCCGTTCCTCCCCCACCCGCGCCCCCATCTCAATCACCAGAATTTCTAATCACCAGAATTTCTAATCACCAGATTCTCCCGTTCACGGGTTGCTTTCCCCCAACCCCCATTCACTGGATACTTTATCTCTCGTTCACCAGCTCCTTTCCCCCATTGCTTTCACCCCTTCTAATCACCAGTTGCTTTCCCCCATCCCCATTCTCCAAAATTAGTTTTCCTCGCGCAGATATCTGGAGATTAGATTTTTACCCGTTTGCTTATCGCTTCAGAACCCCTTAATTTCTAATCTCTAGGCAATAATAACAAGTTATTTTCAATTTAATTAATTTCCAATTTTATTTTACTTTTAATTACATGATTGCGTAAAACAGGTTCTAATATTAGACCGACATTATAAATAACGCGTTTAAATCGCATTTTATCAATATAAAAAAAATTAACTCGATCTTCGTAAGGAATATGTACAATTTCATTTAATGGGCTGAAACGAACTACCTTCTGCAAGTGCGGATTGTATAAATAATTTTAATAAAAGTTCTACCTCACCACGTCTGACCGGAATAGATATGAAATCGTCATCCTCCAGTGCCGCTGCCCTTGGTGGTGCCGGGATCTCCCATTCTTGCGAAAGGTACTTTTTTTCCGATGGTGAATTATCCCTCGACGGACAGTGTGGAAAGAATCTAGCATGTTCCCATTCTGGTACGTCTCCTGATTCCCATCCTTCTAATACGCCATGGCACTTGTAACATCGTACTTCATCGCCCCGCTGAATATAGTAGAATCCAGCCTTCGCTAGTTGTTCCTTAGTAACGTGCGGATTTCTCCAGTGACGAAAAGTTTCAAGTCGATACGCTTCGATGTCCATACTGTAAACTGATAGTTTCTATAAGCTATTGTCAACATTCTTAAGCCTAATTGGTTAAGCCTAAATTTCAATAAATGTTTTTCTATTTATTTTGGTTAGACTCTATGACTATTTGACTAGAATCTAAGTCTATTTACATCAATTTAAACAAGGCCTAATTTCCCTCTACAGTAAAATAATAAAGTCACTTACTTTTACGGAAATCCTGAAGCCTTTGCCAGTAAATAGAGTCGAGAAGGCGGGGAACGGAGCGCGAAAATCTACGTGTCTCTTCTCGATGAGGTCCAGGAACTAAAAGAACGTTGAGTCGTATATCTAGAGATCAAATAACACTCGAAACTTCAAGTAAATCCTGATTTCTCATTGGCTGAAACCAATTGACGTCACGGGAGAATGTAAAATGTAACCAAAAATAGAGGTTACTGCTCATCGGTTAGCGGAGAATGTAAAATGTAACCAAAAATAGAGGTTACTGCTCATCGGTTAGCGATAAAAAATTCGTCACGTGTTAAATTAGGCAAATTAGAATAGCTGAAAATACATTGCGCTTACTTCGCACTAATTTACTTCTGATACAACTTTGATAAAAATTAATCCTGTTTCGGGGCTGTAGCTTGGCTCCCTCTGTTCCCCCGTTCCTCCCCCACCCGCGCCTCTCCCCCATCTCAATCACCAGAATTTCTAATCACCAGATTCTCCCGTTCACGGGTTGCTTTCCCCCAACCCCCATTCACTGGATACTTTATCTCTCGTTCACCAGCTCCTTTCCCCCATTGCTTTCACCCCTTCTAATCACCAGTTGCTTTCCCCCATCCCCATTCTCCAGAATTTGTTTTGCTCGCGCAGATATCGGGAGAATAGATTTTTACCCGTTTGCTTATCGCTTCAGAACTCCTTAATTTCTAATCTCTAGGCAATAATAACAAGTTATTTTCAATTTAATTAATTTTTTATTTTATTTTAGAACTTTGTTTACATGTTAGTAGGTACTATCAGATATTCCATTAGATGGTTATCTTGTGCATTACACAATGAAAACAAATTAAAGTAGCTAAGTTTACAGGTTAATTGATTATCTACGAGTAAATTAGTAAAATCTTGTAGTACTTCCGAGGGTGATTTAAAACAGCCAAAATAAGATTTTACTTGATGGTACGAATTAAATTGATCAGGGTACAAAAATAAACCCTCGAAAGGTTTTCCATATAATAATTCGTGAATTTTTTTAAGGTTTTTAACAATAGCTAAGTACATGCATTCGATAACATTTTTATGTTCGTTTAAAAGATTTATTTGAAACCGAATTAAATCAATTTTTTTTTGGAACTCACCGATTTCGCGAGCTCCCAGATCCAGAACATGACCGTAGGCAGAGTTCAATTTGATGTTGTTGGTAGTGGCGACGACGGATACGTTGTTGTCGTGATAGTCGATGATGTTGTGGGTTAGAGACGATGCTCCGGTTTGCGTAGCGGCGAAAAGCTCTCCCCAAAGACAGAGTAGATTGGTGAAAGCTTCGGAGGTCAGGAACAGAATATTTTCGTTCGATTTTTTGAAGAAGAGAACTTGTAATTTTGATCCGTCGAAACCAAAAGAAATGTAGACTGATCCTCCTAACGTGATTTTTATGTTGATACGTCTTTCTTGGCCCCTGCGTTTGGATACGGTATGCGTCTCGGCTATAGAAAATGAAAATGTTAAGCCTTTGTCTATTGAAATAGTAATAGTATTAATAAAATAATGCTTACCAATAGATCGTTTTTCCATGTTTACGGTAGATGAGGATGCACTTCTTTTCAGTTCAGCGTCTCAGAGAGAAATGACGCAGTTCCTATCTTGTTGAGATTAATTCATCACGTGATCTAAACTTCAAATAACCCTCAAATTCTATCGGCTCTCTCTCTCTCTCTCTCTCTCTCTCTCTCTCTCTCTCTCTCTCTCTCTCTCTCTCTCTCTCTCTGAGATAACAGTTCTAGACACTCGAAATTAAACCGTCCCGTGCTCGAAACTGCCTCTAATTATTCCCATTGACGTCACATATTAATCCACTTGGAAGAAGAAAAAAAACCCATTGTAGTTTCCTCTCGAGAGCTTGTGATGCAATCATATCCTAGAAAACAATACAATTAATAGAAATTAACATAAAATTAGTATACTTTTAATACCATTTTGTGAACTACAGTGAAAAAAGTTACAATTTTACGGTAGAAACGTTTTCAAAATACCACAAAATGAACTCAAATAAGAAAATTGTAATTAAAATAATCATTACGGCTATAATTTTAGAAGGTTGTTTCAGGACGGTGATTATGGCAGATGTTTGTACTTCAGTGTCCATATCGGAAATGAAGTTAAATGGAATATTTTGCGGAAATAAGTATAAATTTTAGCATAACCCTAATATATTCTCGAGAACTGAACAAGTTCTTTGGGAATAAGAGATAAGCTTACTATCTTCCCCTAGGCACTATATAAGGGGGGTGCCTGAACCGGGGGAACGTCACTCTATTGTTGTTCTTTGTGCGTCTAGTACCAGGATTTTTGAAGCGCGCTCTCTCTCTCTACGTAAGTTTATTTTGATTTTTTTTTATCGTAATTTTTTGAATAAGGTTTAAGTAAATCGGCATTAAAATGAAAGGTGTACAATACCCAGAAATTAATTTAGTTGATACCCCGGAAATGATTATATAACTGATAACGAGCTCCCGGAAGTACCCATAGTAACTTTACCCAATTCTCCAGAAATGGAAATAATAGATTTAACTGATACCCAAGACCCTACCCTTTCCTTAACTACAGTAACTGATTCGCAATTGGAACGTTTAAAAGAAATGACAATGGTACGAGATTATCTTAGAGAATATCAACTAACCCATCAAATCTGTTCGCCCCCTATCGATAATTTACCTTCACCCCTTTTAAGACCTAGTTCTATTCCACCTGACGAAGTACGTTTTTCGCCCTCGTATACGCCTATGGATGCTCCCTCACCCTTTCTAGAATCAGATGACACATGTCACTCTTTATCTTTGGAAGATAATTTTATCATGTCGTCCCTCAGTACGGACAGCATTCAGCGCTTAGCTGAGAACGTACAATTTTCATTTGTACGCTAGTACTCGAAGGGAGATAACCATGCAATTTATTCATCCGTTTAATTGCGTAACGGCAGGCCCGAGTCAGAGTGGCAAAAGCTATTTAATTGAATCTATAATTAATTAACGAAGAAGAAATGTTTGTTCCGGGTTTCAAAGAAATACATTGGTATTACGGAGAATGGCAAGCTCTATACGATAAAATGAAGCACAGGGTAGTTTTTAAAGAAGGATTGCCTGTTTTATCTGATTATGACGGAAAAGATCCTATATTATTAGTTATCGACGACCAGATGAGCGAGAGTAAAGGTCAAATTGGTGATTTATTCGTGAAAGGGACCCATCACCGTTCTCTAAGCGTTATTTTTATTACACAGAACTTATTCCATCAATCAAAAGATAGCAGATCCATTTCCCTGAATTCGCATTACATAATTTTATTGAAAAGCCCCCGAGACCGTCAGCAAGTGGCTTATCTCGCTAGACAAATGTTCCCTGATAAGTGGCGTTTTGTAGTTGACGCTTACGAAGACGCGACTTCGAGACATGACGGTTACCTAGTATTCAATTTAACTCAAACTTGTCCCGAAGATCAAAGAGTCTTGACTAATATTTTACCGGGAGAAACGTGCTACGCTTATCTCCCTAAATAAATAAATAGAACTAACATTTCGTAATTTCTATCAGTTATGAATCATGTCTCGTAGAGTACGTATCGAGAGAGACGCTCTCCGATATCTCGGTCGTTGCAAACCCGTTCAAAGAAAAGCCGTTTTAGCTAAAGCCGACAAATCCCTCATAGACGCTATCAGTGAATGTATTCATAACACTTTAATTGGTAACGTAAAACAATCAAATACCCAAAAAACCAGGTTATCTCGTCATAAAAATACCCTTCGAAAACTAGCTAGTAAGCGGGTAGCTTGGAAAAGTAAAAAGAAATTGTTAGTTCAGTCTGGGGGCGGATTTTTCTCGTTTCTTCTACCCGTCGTTTCAACCCTTCTTGGTTCTATATTCGGTAGTAAACAATGAAACACGCCAGAAAAATGATTCTCGTCCCTAGCGGCGTTTTAAAGCCAGACCCGTTCCCGCACCCCCTCGCTCTGACAGTCTCTGAATTAGACGTTAAGATGGACCAAATATTAAATATGAAAGATTTAGACGACGCCTCGAAATGGATTTTATACGAACAAGCTTTAATGAGACACGGAAATCTACGTAAGCAAGCCTCGGCTCCTAAAGAAATCGAAATTGCCCCCGCATTCGACTCGCTAAGTAGGGACTGGATAGACGATTTGCCTTTGATATATTACCAAAAAGCGCAAAGCATGGTGGATCAGTTGGAAACTGTACCCGAAAGAATACGGTGGGATGAAAACGGGGAGCTCGTAATAAACGGTCGACCTATTAAAGGTTCCAATATTAGCGAAATTACCAAAGCGTATTTAAATCCTAAAACCCACCCAAAACCTATCGGATATTTCGCGTTTATTTCCAATTTAACCCAATTTAACTCTTCACCGGCTATCCAAGGCTTTCCCTCCCCGCTAGCTCCGAGAACCCGACAACGACGTTCTCCCGTTAAGCGCGAGTATCCGGTTCCTCAAAGTGGGCGTGCGCGCAGGACAGATAAGCCCCGTCCCACTCGTAGCCTTGACCGAGATCACTCCTCCTCCACGTCTGACTCTTCTCTTCACTCTTATAAACAAACAAGGAGTCGCGCGCAAAAGTCTAAAGTATGGGCGAAGCTATTTTAGAAAAAATATATTTTAACCCGAAGCATCCGGCTTCTTTCGGAGGCGCTGAAAGGTTATTCCAGTCCGTAAAGTCTCACGGCTTAAGTAGGGAAACTGTAGAAAAATGGTTAAGAGGAATCGACGCTTTTACGATGCATAGGCCGAAATATAAAAAGTTTCAACGAAATAAAATAGTAATTAGTAATATAAGGGAACAATACCAGGCTGATATTAACGATATGCGCTCGTTAGAGGCAGATAATGACGGATACAAATACATTTTAACAATTATAGACTGTTTTAGTAGAAAAGCGTGGGGGTTACCTCTTAAAACTAAATCGGGGAAAGAGGTTTTGAAAAATATAAAAATTGTTTTTAAAGACGGAATTCCAGATAAATTTCAATCGGACAAGGGCACGGAATTTAGGAATAAAGAAGTACAGGGATATTTCAAAAAGAATAAAGTTAAATTTTTTAGTACCGAAAATGACGAAATAAAAGCCTCTATCGTAGAAAGGTTTAATAGAACGTTAAAAACAAAAATGTTTAGATATTTTACCCATCACTCCACAAATAGATATTTGGAAGTCTTACAGGACTTGGTCGAAGCGTACAATTCCTCTTATCATAGCTCAATTAAAATGGCCCCTAATGACGTTTCGGAAAATAACGTATTACGTGTGTACAATAATATCTACTCTAAATATTATGCCGAGAAACTGAAAATGAAACCGCAATTCCAAGTAGGGGATTTGGTTAGAATAAATACAACTAAAATGATATTTCAAAAGGGTTTCGAAGCTAATTATACCGAAGAAATATTTAAAGTCGTAGCTATAGTTAAAAGACATCCTCCCGTTTATAAAATAAAAGACCTATCAGAAATCGATATAAAAGGGACGTTCTATTCGAGAGAGCTTCAAAAGGTCAGTGCGCCTCGTTCGTTCAAGTTAAACAAGATTTTACGTCAGAGAACTAAAAACGGAGTAAAACAATTATACGTTAGTTGGCTAGGATATCCTCCATCGTTTAATAGTTGGGTTAATCAAGATGACGTCTGGGATTTACATAACTCTTCCTAGTAATACTAGAGATAAGAATAAGAATAATTCAGAAAATACTCTAGCCTCGTATTCTACAACGTTGGCCAAACCCATTAGTTTACGCGGAGATTGGGAAATTGCTCTGGTAGAAATTATTTATCCTTTATCTTTTTATAACGTAAGCGAGCCAATGGGATGTGGAATAGAAATTAAGGAATTACTATCGAAACCTCCAGCCCACATAGTAGATTACAAATATACCTACGACTTCCGCGAGATACCTCAGGGCTACTACAAAAATCCTCATGAACTTTTGGCCGTACTTAATGAAAGTATTAAAAGTTTGAACCTTGATTTAAAGGAAAGCGCTAATTCAGAGTTCGATAATGATTCATTAGGAAAATTTGAATATAGTTTAGAAAGTGGACACGTACAATACACTTCCTATAGTAAACATTATTATCAACTCGAGTTAACGCCAAAGTTGAGGAAAATTTTAGGATTTAGAGATAATGTTACTGATATTACACCTAAGGTAGCATTCAGATCAGATTCCCCTATGCAATTAAACTTATTCATCCCCGATCTTATGTTCGTGTATTCCGATTTGGTAGGAAATGAAATGGTTGGGGATACATTAGCCCCCCTTTTGCGAACAATTGTTGTAGACCAAAACGCCCCCAATGGATCAACCGTTTCAAAAACTTTCGATTCTCCGCATTACCTTAAACTGAGTAGAAATTATTTTGACTGTATCGACATTAATATAAGAACTAGTTTAGGTGAATTCGTGCCTTTTCAGTTTGGTTCAGTCACGTGTAAAGTACATTTACGACGAGCTCAGTAAAAAAAAAAGAATGGCTTATCAGTACGTCGATAGAAATTGTCCCTACATGCAATATTATTTAAATCAGGCGGGGGGCGGAGTAGATTTACCTTATTTCTCTGGGTTTGCGGGACAAAAAGGACACGGAATTGGTAGCTTTTTTTCTGGGCTAGCTAGGTTTGTATTCCCATTCCTAAAACAGTCTGCCAAATACGTGGGAAAAAGGGCCCTTTCTACAGGAAAGAAAGTACTCGGAGACGTCTTGCAAGGTCAGGACTTAAAAACGTCAGCCAATAAACGAATGACAGAAACTGTGGACGAAATGGCAGCGCAAGAAGGTTCGGGTCGTCGCAAGAGAAGAAAAACTACTAAGAAACCATTGAAGAAAAAGAAAAAGAGTTCAGTTAAACGCCGCAAGTTCACGCGTACGGTTCGCGATATTTTTGCTCTCTAAAAAAAAATGGAAGTACTTAAAAGCGAATTAAATATTTTCAACGAACTACCAACTCAACTCAGCGTTGAAAAGGGTCAAACGGTATGGTGTAAGCCAATTTCATCTATCGACAGCAGTTCTATCATCGAATTCGTGGTACCGGGTACGGGAGACTCTTACACAGATTTGGCAATGACAATGATATATTGTAAAGTAAAAATCGTCAAAACCAACGGTGACAACTTGGATGCCGGGTCTAACGTTTCGCTCGTGAACAATTCTCTGCATTCGCTATTCAAACAATGCGAAGTGAAACTCAATGATACGACGGTTTCACCATCGGCCTCAAATTACCCCTATAGGGCCTATATCGAAACCTTGCTCAACTTTGGGTACGATGCAAAAAACACTCACCTTGCGACATCTGGATGGTACGATGACACGGCTGGAAGTATGGATCTGATAACAAACGCAGGATGCATAAAACGTCAGGTTCTAGCTGCTGAATCAAAAGAAATTGAACTTTACGGGAACATTTTTTGTGACATTTTTAATTTCAACAAATATTTAATTAATGGCGTACAACTTAAGGTTTCACTCACTAGAAATAGCGATAATTTTACCCTTTTTAGCGACACTGTCGTCGCGTATAAAGTCGAATTTATAGACGCTGCTCTAATTGTACGTAAAGTTAAAATTATGCCTAAAATTTTATTAGCCCATCAGCAAGGATTATTACGTAGCAATGCCAAATATCCCTTTACTCGTACTGAAATTAAAGTTAAAACATTAGCTAGTTCTATTCAGAACGATAGTTTTGACAATATATTCTTAGGTCCGATGCCCAACAGAGTCATTATTGGTTTAGCCACCAACAAAGCGTATAAGGGCTCCGTTAAGTCTAATCCTTATAATTTTGAAAATTTCGACCTAAATTATCTGGCTCTATACGTTGATAACGAACAAATCCCTTCGAAAGCGTTGACCCCTAATTTTAATAGTAAACAATTTACGCTAGCCTATCATTCGCTATTCTCGGGATCTGGGATACTCTACCAAGACGAGGGAAATCACATTGCGTTGGCTCACTTTCCTCTAGGCTTTGCCCTATATGCTTTTGATTTAACCCCCGACAATTCGGCCAGTGACGTCACGTTTTGGAACCCCGTAAAGAGAGGGCAACTACGTTTAGATTTAGGATTTGGTACCCCTTTAAAAGATTCTACGGTCGTTATCGTGTACGCTGAATTTCAATCTTGTTTACAGATAGATAAAAATAGGAACATTATTCGAGACTATTAAAATGACTACGACAAACGTGGACTTATCTCAGGCACTGTATAAAACACCGAACTTTTTAGGCGTGTTTTCTTCAGATAATTTAAAACCCATGGTGAAATATCCGCAATCGCTTATCATTAATTTTGATAAAAGGGGAGAAACAGGTTCTCATTGGATTTGCGTCTACGTCGATGGCCGAAAACGGGGATTCTATTTTGATTCAATGGGGCTTCCCCCATTTTTACCCACAATCAGAAAATATTTAAATTCAATGTGTAAGACGTGGACATTTAGCAAAAGACGATTGCAAGGACTAACTAGTAACGTTTGCGGCGAATATTGCGTAATGTATATTTTGCATAGAACTAAAGGACAGAGTACAAAAACGTACTACCAAAAGTTTTCCAAAAATTGGGAAAAAAACGACAGCAAGATATTTTTATCTTTCGCAAATCATGCTAGAAAAATCATCACATCGAATTTAGCGAATCCATTAGCTAGAGAGAGAGGTATGGTGACTGACTGGAAAAAATCCGGTTCCAGAGGATAAAACAATATATTCCCACGCTATCTGGTATCTTTTAGAGATATGACCCGTCCTCTCTCGAAAACATGCGAGCGCTTCTATGGGCGCCAAACCATTTACTTTCGAATAAAATAAACCATCCAAAAACAAAAAAATTAAAATAGAATCAGAAAGTATTGGTAAACTAGTTAGGACAACGTGGGTGGTTTACGCAATCTAGCATGAAAACAAAACATTGGTAGAAATATATTATTGCATTATTCCTGTACGTTCTATTTAAAGTACTTTCTAAAAGTCATTGAAATCTGTTACCGTCTTGAACCATTGAAATATGTTTTCTACCCGTCATTAACAAAATATCTTTAGTACACGCAAAATAAGATTGGTGAAAAAAACATTGCCTTAGATAATTTAACAGGGATTTAGTTAGCTTTGGGTCTTGTAATGATAAAAAAGATTGAAATTTGACTCTGCCATTTTATTTAATAATATAAACTCATGTACGCGAGAAAAACAATTGTAAACAATTTTTCCTATGTAACTTTTTTCACTCTTAATAAATACTTTAGAAAACGTAACAAAAAAAGACTCTTTATTGAAAATCGCTTACCCTTTTTTTTTCCAGAATTTCGTTAAGTCAACCAGTCCAATGCAAGAACGTACTACAATGCGGACTCTTATCTGTAAATTTGTTAGACTTTGCACGAACCTAAACCATCTTCTCGTGACGTACGCTAAGAGGAAGATGGTGGAAATTCCCAGTCTCACGAAATTAATTATCTACGAACACTATTTAACCAATGGAAAAATTTACAGACTTTACCCACACTGAATAGATTCCACACTCAATCACTAACTTAGATTTCATCACGGAAAAGAAGGAGATAGGGGCTAGGAAATGGTGGGGATGGAAAATGGTATAAAAAGGGAGTAAATCAATTAGAACAAATTATTCTGATCTGGACCGATGCAAAAAGAAATCAAAATGCGGTAAATATTATTTTAACATTTAAATAACTTTTGGGACAAAAAAATTAAAGATTTTAATTTTCTTCATGTAGAATTGAAGAGATTATAAATAGAGTTTTATGGACGAGTCGAAATGACGATACTATAAAATATGAGCTTAGAATAAGGTAATAAATTAAATTTCACGAATTATATATGCTGTACTAAAGTTAAAATTTTATGTATTGTTCTGTTAGGATTGAGGAGAGAGAGGACGTAGCAGGAAATCGGATGTTCCTACAATTTGTAGAATATCAATTATACTGGGATGATAGGAGCTCCGTCCATAGTAGTAGTATTCTACTATCCATACCCATTAATATGGAATAAAAAAATTAACTTTTATCACGATTCTTTTATTTTCCTATCCAACAATAATCATTTCAGTATATATCAAACATTACAATAACAAGGATTATATGCAATTGCAATTGCTAAAATAGTGTATTCTACCGAGTTAATAGTCTCTAAGATTTCCTCCTGGGGGTTCCCCCCGAAACAGGATTAATTTTTATCAAAGTTGTATCAGAAGTAAATTAGGGGGAAGTAAGCGCAATGTATTTTCAGCTATTCTAATCTGCCTAATTTAACACGTGACGAATTTTTTATCGCTAACCGATGAGCAGTAACCTCTATTTTTGGTTACATTTTACATTCTCCCGTGACATCAATTGGTTTCAACCAATGAGAAATCAGGATTTACTTGAAGTTTCGAGTGTTATTTGATCTCTAGATATACGACTCAGCGTTCTTTTAGTTCCCGGACCTCATCGAGAAGAGACACGTAGATTTTCGCGCTCCGTACCCCGCCTTCTCGACTCTATTTACAGGCAAAGGCTTAAGGATTTCCGTAAAAGTAAGTGACTTTATTATATACTGTAGAGGGAAATTAGGCCTTGTTTAAATTGAAGTAAATAGACTTAGATTCTAGTCAAATAGTCTTAGAGTCTAACCAAAATAAATAGAAAAAACATTTATTGAAATTTAGGCTTAACCAATTAGGCTTAAGAATGTTGACAATAGCTTATAGAAACTATCAGTTTACAGTATGGACATCGAAGCGTATCGACTTGAAACTTTTCGTCACTGGAGAAACCCCCACGTTACTAAGGAACAACTAGCGAAGGCTGGATTCTACTATATTCAGCGGGGCGATGAAGTACGATGTTACAAGTGCCATGGCGTATTAGAAGGATGGGAATCAGGAGACGTACCAGAATGGGAACATGCTAGATTCTTTCCACACTGTCCGTCGAGGGATAATTCACCATCGGAAAAAAAGTACCTTTCGCAAGAATGGGAGATCCCGGCACCACCAAGGGCAGCGGCACTGGAGGATGACGATTTCATATCTATTCCGGTCAGACGTGGTGAGGTAGAACTTTTATTAAAATTATTTATACAATCCGCACTTGCAGAAGGTAGTTCGTTTCAGCCCATTAAATGAAATTGTACATATTCCTTACGAAGATCG